>NC_091957.1:34975549-35110549 GCF_031021105.1 Erythrolamprus reginae
ACAACAAAAAGATGAAACAATCGATCACATACTCAGCCGCTGGAAAAAGATTGCACAGACTGACTACAAGCATAGACATGATGCTGTGGCACAGATGATCCACTGGAACTTCTGCCGGGACTACCATTTCCCAGTGGCAAAGAACTGGTGGGATCATAAGCCTGAAAAAGTGGTCGAAAATGAGCAAGCAAAACTACTTTGGGACTTCCAACTTCAGATTGACCGAATTCTGAAGCATAACACACCAGACATCCTGATTGTGGAGAAAAAGAAAGTATGGATCATCGACATTGCAATCCCAGGGGACAGCAGAATTGAGGAGAAGCAGCTAGAGAAATTAGTGAAATATGAAGATCTAAAAATCGAGCTGCAACGACTCTGGCGTAAGCCAGTGAAAGTGGTCCCAGTGGTACTTGGCACGCTGGGCGCAGTGCCAAAGGATCTCAGCAGACATTTGAAAACCATCGGAATTGACAAAATCTCCATCTGTCAATTGCAAAAGGACGCTTTACTGGGATCGGCAAACATATTTCGCCGCTACATCACGCAGTCCTAGGTGCTTGGGAAGCACCCGACTGGTGATGAAATACGAAATCCAGCATAGTGATCTCGTTTGCTGTGTTGTATTGAAATAATAATAATAATAATAATAATAATAATAATAATAATAATTATAATAATAATAATAACAACGACAAAAACAAAAACAACAACAACAACAACAACAACAACAACAACAACAGAGTTGGAAGGGATCTTGGGGGTCTTCTAGTCCAACCTCCTGCTTAGGCTCAAAGCCCTACACTATTTCAGACACATGGTTATCCAACACCTTCTTAAAAACTTCCAGTGTTGGAGCATTCACAACTTCTGGAGGCAAGCTGTTCCACTGATTAATTGTTTTAAATCTTAGGAAATTTCTCTTTAGTTCTAAGTTACTTCTCTCCTTGTTCAGCTTCCACCCATTGCTTCGTGTTCTACCCTCGAGTGCTTTGGAGAATAGGTTGACTACTTCGTCTTTGTGGCAACCCCTGAGATATTGGAACACTGCTATCCTGTCTTCCCTGGTCGTTCTTTTCATTAAACTTGCCATGCCAAGGTCTTGCAACCATTCTTCCTATGTTTTAGCCTCTAATCTCCTGATCATCTTTGTCACTCTTCTCTGGGCTTCTCTCCTCTAAGAAACTTTAAGGGTTGATTGTTTGTACTGACCAGCCTGGCAGGGCAAGAGCTGAGATGCCTGATGGGGAAGCTTTGGGTTTCGTTGGCTGTCTCCTAGGGGTGCCGCCTTTTTCTAAAAGTAGTCCAGTTCTTTGGATTCGTACAACATCATCACGTGCCTTTTACAAGCTTTGTTTCCTTTCTGCATATTCTCTCCTCCCGATTCTTCCCCTTCTGAGGAAATTGAAAAAAGTATAAGCCTGGCAACACAAATACAGTATGTGCCTATTATACATGCAAATACAGACAGAAATTAAAGTGTGTGAACAGAAGAATCCCTCTCGCTGGCTGGGATCTTTTCCCACATTTTATGGAAAATCCTTTCTCGTCTCCATCTTAGTCAGCCCCAATCTATAGTGTATTCTGCCACTTCTGGCACTGGTGGGCTAGAAACTGTAGAATTTTAAGGTGCTTTTAATTCATTTTCCATGGGAACCTCTTTGCCTTTTGTTAGGTTTATTCCTCCCTTCTTGCCTCTGATGATTTTATTCAAATGCAACAGCAGGAGAAGTAGCTGAACAAAAGGCTCTTTTAGTTTTTTAATGTGTCTTGTAATCTTTTTACTCCAAGGCATGTTTAATGGACTAATTTTTCCAGCTGTTCGAATGTGTGTATGGGTGGGGTGGGGGGTGGAATGGGAGGGGAAGGGAGGAAGGGAAATGGCATGATTGCAAGCATAACTACAGAAGTACAACCAGGATAAACACACAATTGTGGAATATTGCGTCTCTGGAACAGAAGCTGTGTAGCGTGTTTATTTTCGGCAATAGCCTGAATAAAAGCCAGTGTACGGGAGACCTTAAAGACTCGCATATTTATTATGGCATAAGTTTTCATGGACCACAGCCCTCCTCAGCGCATGCAGTTCAATTGCATTTCAATGGCTCTCACATCCTGGAGGGAGAACTCAGGATGCTACTGGAACAAATGGAGCCAATGCTGGAGGAGGGGGGGGAGGGGGGGGGAAGCGGGGATTTTGGCTCTGAGTTTATCTGAAGCTTGGGCTATTTTCAGCAAGATGGCTCAAGCCGAATTGCAGATAAACTGTAGAGACAATGCACGGGAAGGAAACCTAGAGGACATCTAGTACTACCTTTTGCTCACTGCAGCTTCAGTTTTCACATGGGAGCCCAAAGTGCTCCAGTCTTGTCAGTGCTTTTAGGGCTGAGAGATTGATGTTTGACATGAGCTGTGGAAGGAGGAGGAGGAGGAGAGAAGGGGAAGGAGAAGGAGAGGGGGAAGAGGAAGGAAAGAAAGAGAAGGAGAAGGAGAAAGAGAGGGGGAAGAGGAAGGGAAGAAAGAGAATGGGAAGGAGAAAGAGAGGGGGTGGAACGTGCCTTGAAAATCTTCTTACTTTTCTCACCACTAAATTGCATTTTGTTGCATAGAATCCAGTGCTCAAATCTGTCAACATCCTTTTGTACTTTTAAGACTATATTCTAAAGCAGGGGTAGGCAAAGTTGGCTCTTCTATGACATGTGGACTTCAACTGAGCAAGCACAATTGGCTCAGGAATTCTAGGAGTTGAAGTTCACAAGTCATAGAAAAGCCAACTTTGCCTACCCCTGTTCTAAAGTGTTGGCTATCCTTCCCCCAGCTTGACATTGTCTGCAAATTTATTAGTTCCCTTTCTATCCCCCCATCTAAATCATTGATGAAGTTGTTGAAGAGTACTTGGCTTAAGAAGCAGCCTACGGATATCCCACCGCCTGCTTCACTCCATGTAGACATAGTTCCATTTAGGACCTGTGAGCTTGGTTGGTCAGCCAATTATGAATCCATTTGGTGGCCATACTGTCAATCCCACATTTTTCTGTTTTACAAAGAAATAGATTGTGGTCTACTTTGTTAAATGCCTCACTGTAATCCAAGCATATTATGCCCATAGCATTTCACTGGCCACTTTGCCAAGTGCAACAAGGTTTAGCTGGCATGATCTATTTTTGACGAAGCTATGTTGGCTTCCTGCAATAGCTTTGCTTGGTTTCAGTTTTTTGAGTGTTTGTTGCTTAATTATCTTTTCTAAGATCTTCCCAGGTATTGATGTCAGGCTGATCGCTCTATAGCTTCCCTGGATCCATTATTTTTCCTTTTTTGAAGACCGACACCAACATAAGCTCTTTTCCAGTCCTCTGGTAGTTCCCCAGTGCTCCAGGATCTTTGGAAGATATGGTGCAATGGTTCTGAGTTCACATCTGCCAGTTCTGGGCTGTAGTCCATCTGGTCCCAGTGATTTGAAGCTCTCTAGAGTGGATAGGTGTTATCTTTCTATTTTCTTGCCATATGGAGATAGTTGCCAAGTATCTCTATTCACTACCATTTAAACAGGAAATTGAAATTAAAGCTCTCTAGTCTAGCAGAATATCCTATTTTTCTTAAAAGCAGCACTTGAGAATATAATGCTATAAGAGCTGGTTCATATATAATAAAAAAAAACCCATTTAAAACGTTTTGATCATTGAAAGGGTTTTCCCCTCATTTTCCATAACTACATTTCCTACATTTCATAAACATCTTTGAATCTTATATTCTTATAGCTCTGTTTAAACTTCCTTTTTTTAAAAAAAGAAGAAAGAAATTATCATCTGAAATTTCTTTGAATATTAGTAGCTCGGGTTGGTAGTTATGTTGTCAGTTTCGGCTCTGAGTTTGGCGATTTGGTTGCAAATGTTTCATCCCCATTCAAGGAGACATCTTCAGTGCATTTTGAATTGTGCTTGTCTGTCAGAAAACGGGTATTTAAATTACCTTTAAATATTTTTGTAAAGATATTTAAAGACCTGTGTTCTGACAGACGAGCACAATTCAAAACTCACTGACGATCTATCCTCAAATGGTGACAAAATGTTTACAACCAAATCGCCACGCTCAGAGCTCAAACTA
Organism: Erythrolamprus reginae; assembly: GCF_031021105.1. NCBI lineage: Eukaryota > Metazoa > Chordata > Lepidosauria > Squamata > Dipsadidae > Erythrolamprus > Erythrolamprus reginae. The sequence continues at coordinate 34,979,654 of NC_091957.1, forward strand.
ACAACCTAAATCAGTGATGGCAAACTTATGGCACAGGTGGTACATGAGCTGTTGCTCTAGCTCAGCTCCAACATGCATGTGTGTGCTGGCCAGCTGATTTTTGGCTCACACAGAGGCTCTGGGAGGGCTTTTTTTTACCCTCCCTCAGGTCCAGGGAAGCCTTTGGAGCCTGGGGACGGTGAAACACAAGCCTGCTGGGCCCACCAGAAGTTGGGAAACATGCCGTTTCTGATCTCCAGAGGGCCTCCGGAAGGCAGGGAAGCTGTTTTTGCCCTTCCCAGGCATTGAAGTATGGGTGTGGGCACTTGCGCATAAATGATAGTGCATGCACGTGCTCTTTCGGCACCCGAGGAATAAAAAGTTCACCATCACTGACCTAAATGATCAGCTGCTTTACACCATGTTTTTAGCTATGATAGGATGTTGTCCACAACAAGTTGAAGGCCTTTTTAAAAGACAGGCACTGACAGGATATATATTGATTTGATTTGATTTGATTTGATTTGATTTGATTTGATTTGATTTGATTTGATTTGATTTGATTTGATTTGATTTGATTTGATTTGATTTGATTTGATTTGATTTGATTTGATTTGATTTGATTTGAATTTTTACTACCACACTGTGGGAGTGGCTTATGCATTTTGTTTCAACGTTTTTCAGTGCAAATTGGGTGCTCTGGGGTGGAGCTCCATTTTCGCTACCCCACTGCATTCCCCCTCCCCCAATCCTGGCAGTAGCCCACCCCTGTTTGCACTGATGCAATGAAGAGGCTTGTTGTGAAATTCTTATTGTGGTTGAGGGCTAACCCTACCTTTGTTCAAAACGTGCTGCAGGGAATTTGCTTATGAAGAGAGCTATCTATTCATAAGGATTACAATGTATTTTATATTGTTTTATTATATTTATTGTTCCTGTTTATTCTATATTGCTGGTATTTATTGTCATTACTGTAAGCCGCCCAGAGTCCAATTGCAGATAGATAGATAAATAGATAGATAGATAGATAGATAGATAGATAGATAGATAGGTAGGTAGGTAGGTAGGTAGGTAGGTAGGTAGGTAGGTAGGTAGGCAGGCAGGCAGGCAGGCAGGCAGGCAGGCAGGCAGGCAGGCAGGCAGGCAGGCAGGCAGGCAGGCAGGCAGGCAGGCAGGCAGGCAGGCAGGCAGGCAGATTAGCAATGTCAGGATTAGCAATCCTGGGTGTTAGTCCATTGTATTACCTTATAAGATAAAATGTAGAATGTAAGCATGTTAATGCTGAGTCATAGGGTATGAACTGAAATCTGATTGGGCCAGAGCATTATAAGATGCAAATCAACTTCACCATGAATTATCTTTCTTTCTGTCTGCTGTTGTTTGCTCCTCCTGCGTACCTCTGCATATATCCAGACACAATCAATCAATCAATATCTTGTTAGGTACTGACATCTGCTGAGGGCTATTAAGAAAGGTGGGGGCTATTAAGAGTGAGTCTATTCCCTGCCTCTAAAAAAGACAGGTGTCTTCATTTATCATCCAGGGAAATATAACAGTCTGCCTTTTTAGTAATTCTCAAAATATTTCATTCTTCTAGGAGAGTGGTAGGTGCCAACTTTCCACATGACCCACAAATGTATACTAGCCATTGTTCCAGTGCTCATTTCTGACCAACATGGATACAAGCCTCACCTTCCCTTCTTAATTGCCTCTTCCCATTTTCCCCTTGGATGACAGTCAACCAAGTTCTATTCCAACTTTGCTGCTGCTGCTGCTGCTAACAATTATTATGATGCTTTTCCTAGTCACAGAAAATCATCATCCTCGTCATTAGTAGCAGCAGCAAAATTTTTACTCTTTCCCTCTGGAATCCAGGAGAAAATTCTACTTCCATTCTCTTGCCTCTGGAACGACATCATTAGCAATATTTGTAAATCAGCAAGAAGGCTGAAGGGCTGATCCAACTCCATTAATAGGAGCAACCTGGCGCGTTCGGTGCAATTTAATCCATTTCTCCGACTGCTCCTGACATTTGTGTCTGAAGTATCCTTCCTTCGATTTTGTTTTGTCTAAGCTACGTACCACTTAGGTCAACTCTCTCCTCATTTCCTTCCCACTGGAGGAAGCATTGAGAAGAACACATAGCCCTCTTCAGATCTCAAGAGAAAACAAGGCAGATTGGACAAGACAGGAACAAGGAAGCCGAACGACTCTGTGAAGGGATTAGAGTACAGTGGTACCTCTACTACAAACGCCTCTACTTACGAACTTTTCTAGATAAGAACCAGGTGTGCAAGATTTTTTTGCCTCTTCTCAAGAACCATTTTCCACTTACAAACCCGAGCTTCCGAAACTGTAATACTGGGATCAGACAATTTACAACTACGTTGCCTCCAATCTGATCTAAATGTAATTCACAAAATCATATACCAAAATGTCCTTCCTGTTAATGACTTCACCTTCAACCACAGCAATACATAAGCACGTAATAGATGCAAACTCAATGTAAACTGCTCCAAACTCGACTGCAGAAAATACGACTTTAGCAATTGAGTGACCAAACCTGGAATGCACTACCTGACTCTGTGGTTTCTTTTCCAAACTCCAAAAACTTTATCCTTAGACTGTCTACAGTCGACCTCTCCCCATTTCTAAGAGGTCTGTAAGGGGCGTGCATAAGCGCACCACTATGCCTACCGACCCTGTCCTACTGTCCTATTGTCCTCTTTTATCATTACTTTTTAATTAATTAATTAATTGATTGATTGATTGATTGATAAATTTATTTATTTATCTATCTATCTATCTATCTATCTATCTATCTATCTATCTATCTATCTATCTACCTATCAGATTTGTATGCCGCCCCCCTCCATAGACTCTGGGCGGCTAACAACAACAATAAAACAATATAAACAAATCCAATAATTTAAGTTAATTTAAAAACCCCAATTTAAGAAACCAATCATACATACTGACATACCATGCATAAATTTTATAAGCCTAGGGGGAAGGGAGAGTCTCAATTCCCCCATGCCTGACGACAGAGGTAGGTTTTAAGGAGCTTACGAAAGGCAAGGAGGGTGGGGGCAACTCTGATATCTGGGGGGAGTTGGTTCCAAAGGGTTGAGGCCGCCACAGAGAAGGCTCTTCCCCTGGATCCCGCCAAATGACATTGTTTAGTTGACGGGACCCGGAGAAGGCCAACTCTGTGAGACCTAACTGGTCGCTGGGATTCGTGCGGCAGAAGGCGGTCCCGGAGATATTATGTCATGTTTATACAAACTACTACTATCCTATACATGTTTGAGAAATAAATAATAAATAAATAAATAAATAAACTTCCAAGACCCCTTCCAGCTCTATTCTATTCTATTCTATTCTATTCTGTTCTGTTCTGTTCTGTTCTGTTCTTCTCTGCTCTGCTCTGCTCTGCTCTATTCTATTCTATTCTATTCTATTCTAGTCTAGTCTAGTCTAGTCTAGTCTATTCCATTTCATTTCATTCCATTCCATTCTATTCTATTGTACTCTACTCTGCTCTGCTCTGCTCTAGTCTAGTCTAGTCTAGTCCAGTCCAGTCCAGTCCAGTCCATTCCATTCCATTCCATTCCATTCCATTCTATTGTATTCTATTCTACCACCCCTGTCATACTGTCCTCTTTTATCATTACTTTTTACTTATGTTATGTTTATACAGACATGGACACATGCTTGACCAACAAACAAACAAACAAATAAAAGGGTTTTTTTATTAAAGCATTCCTCAAAATGTGCCCAAGTGTCTCCAAAATTCAGGATGGGATTAAAAAAAAAACAAGCAATGGGAAAACAAGCAATAACATGCCAAGATCAGAGTCGCCAGCGAACTCATGCAGGGATTTTGCTCATCCCCGAAGGATCTGGCTGGGCTTCTTCCCTTCCACATCCAATGTCAGGGCGGAAAGCTGGATCCCAGCGTCCGATCTCAGGGCTTAGCCAAGATGCCAAAGGACTCTGTGGTTTCTGCACGCAATTAGCTAACAGCAGCTCTGTAAATATTTCATACTTTATAGCAAAAGCCTGTTTAATTTTTTATTATGTTAAACTTCCTCATGAATGTTTTACTGAGGTGAGCTCGTCGTTTGAATGGAAAATTGGACAGAAATTGGAGGGGGGGAAGGGGCAGATTCTTGCAATGGTTGCCTGATGTTGGGCTGGACATCATCCCCTCCATTTGGTACCAATCAGGCGGGGGTTGCCGCTACTGCCACTACCAGCGCACTGAGCGTACTATTTCAGGTCTCCACCGGGCATGTGCAGGGAGCAAAATTTTGTGAGGTGATGTGTGTGTGTGAGAGAGAGAGTTCGGCCATTTTGTTTTGCTTTCGCGCATGCACTGAAGCAAAAAAAGTGCTAAAATCTTTCTTGTGTGCGCATCTCCTGTGTGATTTTGCTTCCTACGCATGTGCAGAAGCAAAAGTTTGCTGGGACACACACGTACATATGTCAGAGACCCGAAGCTATGCATGCAGCTCCAATTTTACTACCAGTGTAGCATCCACATCTGTACCAGTACGAACCCAATACTGTTACCAACCAATTTCGGGTCTCCGACGGGCATGTTAAGGAAGCAAAATTTTGTGAGGGGACGTGTGTGTGTGAGAAAGAGAGAGTTCGGCCATTTTGTTTTGCTTTCACGCATGCACAGAAGCAAAAAAGTGCCAAAATCTCTCTCTTGTGCGCATCCCCTAGTGAGATTTTGTTACCAACCAAATCTGCTTCTTGTGAGAGCCTCTGGCAAGAGAACAAGCATTTCCTGAACAGAACTGGGGCTGCGGGCATTGCTGTGCTCTTCCACACACACCCTTTTGTTACAGGGTTTATTAATTGGCCCTTTTATAACAGCCTGGACTGACAGGCCAAGAAAACTACCCTCTTCTGGTCCACTTCTGGCCTCAATCCTTACTGGAATAAGGAAATTGTTCTGTTCCCCGTCAGCCCAAACAGGAAACACAACTAGATGATGATGATGATGATGATGATGATGATGATGATGATTATTATTATTATTATTATTATTATTATTATTATTATTATTAAGACTCGGGGCGGCTCACAGGATAAATACAAAAACAATATATATACAAATCTAATTAGTTAAACCTATCAGCTAAAACTATCAGCAAGATGAGTTAATTCTATCTTCACCACACAGGCAACTTTGGCAAAATCTTGCAATTTGAAGGGACAAATCTCCCACCCTCGCTTTTAAACATCATATAGAAAAACAGAATAACAGAGTTGGAAGGGACCGTCGAGATCTTCTAGTCCAACCCCCTGCTTAGGCCAGAAACCTTTACAATTTCAGACAAATGGTTGTCCAGTCACTTCTTAAAAACTTCCAGTATTGGAGTATTCACAATTTCTGGGGGCCAGTTGCTCCATTGGTTAATTGTTCTGTCGGGAAATTTCTCCTTAGTTTTTTAGGTTGCTTTTCTCCTTGACCAGTTTCCATCTGTTATTCCTTGTCTGTCCTTCAGGTACTTTGGAGAATTATTTGACCCCCTCTTTTTTTGTGTTAGCCCCTTAGATATTGGAACATTGTTATCATGTCACCCGTGGTCCTTCTTTTCATTAAACTAGATGATTCCTGCAATCATTAACCTCCAGCCCCATAATCATCTTTGTTGCTCTTCTATGCAATCTTTGCAGTCTCAACATCTAAACAGTTAAGTTTCTTTCTTTGCTGGCTAATCATTTGAGGGATCCTCCTTCTCCTTTTATCTAGTCACTCCCTGGGCAGCTTCTCCTCCCTGTATCCTCTGTATCCTCACCTCTCCCATCTGTGGGGAAAATGGCCCTGCAGGAAAAGGGCACAAAGCAAACAGTGAGGAGGAAGTTGGCCACATCATCCTAACAGTTGACTTTGCATTTTGTCCCTCTTGGAGATCTGACCTTCTGTCTCCATTCCAGCTGTCAGTTGACATTTACTGAAGGGTTTTGTGAAACTTTCCTCCTGGGCCAATTGGCACCTTACTGTTGTGAGTGCTCCTTGTCCACCTCAGGTCATGTCAGATTCTGAGGAAGATGAGCCAGGCCCCTCTGGATACCCTGGGCCAGGTGGGTTGCCAGGAAGAAAGTGACCTGAGTAAACCTGAGAAACCACTAGAGGGGGCTGGTGTGACAATGGGTGAGTGGTCGCAGTCAGAGAGTGAGGAAGACATGAGAGTGGAAAGTCAATGGATTGACCCTCGCTATAGAAGATTGCTTGAAGGCGGTAAAAGGTATCAGCTTACAGCCTTAGCCTCTTTGAGGTGTGATGTCACTTCGAGGCAGTATAAAGGAAAAGGATTGTGGGAAATGGGGCGTGGAGAATCAACGTTGTTCAATGGAAGAGACATGAGGCTGGGAGGTGAGATTGAACAAGGCTTAAAAATCATGATTTCTGCTTCAATAAGGGACATTCTTTGTTGGATGCTGTGCTGAGCAGCTTTCAATGAGGAAAAGCATAAGTAATGAATGGATGTTATCTAAGGAATGCAGATAAGACTGAGTTTAGCTCTAAAGAGAAAATAACCTCTTCTGTGCCATTTTAGTTGTGTTCAAATAAAGAATGGATTTTATCATAAAGTAAGTGATTTCTGAGTTGGGGTTCGCTCTGAGGGCCTATGCACAGAATACTTAGTTACTCCATCAATTGCAAGGATGGAGGGCTGTGATCTCTGGGTCAACCAAGGCTCGGCAGGGATGATGGAAAAGTCAAGGTGAGTCATCTTGCAAGAGGATCCAGGATGAAGTTCATGGTTTTCTCCAGCTATCCTTTCTTTGAGTTGCTTTCTTGCCAGGAATTTTTCTTTCAAGATTTTTTTTTAATTTATTTTTTACTAAATATTACTAAAGCTTTCATTCTCACCAAGCATACTGAACTGACTATAGCAACAGCTGCTAGGATTCTCTATGCTTCTCATCAGAAATTATAAACGATCCTTTGTATTAAAGAATGGCAAATTAAGTTATGGATTTAAGCATCAATGTCAAAACTAATTTCATATTTAAAAACAAATCTGGTTTTACAGTAATTCTATGAGGAAGCCATTTTTAGATCACTGGGGAACAGCAATTTAATTGTCTTACATCTGTGACTTGTTTCCAACTAACTTTTGGCCTCTGGATCCCAAAATAACCACAGTTTTTGTCTATCACGTCAACTTTTTAAGCTACAGGATACCCTCAAAAGTCATGCAAATTGTGCATATAAAAGAAAGTAAGTAAAAACTTACAAAATATTCTGTTTACAAAGAATAATTTTATTCATACAAAGGTTACAATAGTTACTGCAAGTTAAATTGTGTTCATACAAATAATTGTTTTTTTATTGAACAGTAGTTATATGTATTAAGGTAAAATTTTCACTTATATCTTTTTCTGGAGTGTTTAATCTGTGGACATTCCCGCTTGATGCTCCAACAATAGTCAGCCATCCTATGTACAGTATATCCCATCTACCTTGATACTGTGCCTCCATGACTTCTATTCTTGGTGGAATCGGTCACCCTGCTCATCACCGACTCATCACCAAGATTTTCCAGGAAGTTAGCAAGATGGCTATGTAACAAATGCAATTTGATGCTCATGTTGCCTAATTAACAATAGAATAGAATGGAATGGAATGGAGTGGAGTGGAGTGGAATGGAGTGGAATGGAATGGAATGGAATGGATTGGAATGGAATGGAATGGAATGGAATGGAAGGGAAGGGAATGGAAGGGAAGGGAATGGAATGGAAGGGAAGGGAAGGGAATGGAATGGAATGGAATGGAGTGGAATGGAATGGAATGGAATGGAATGGAATGGAATGGAATGGAATAGAATTCTTTATTGGCCAAGTGTGATTGGACACACAAGGAATTTGTCTTGGTGATACTCTCAGTGTACATAAAAGAAAAAGATACATTTGTCCTTTGCTGGCTCATACATAAGGGGTTGTCCAGTAAGACACCTAGAACTCTCTCAGTTGCTGCTATTGAACCAGGTGTCACCTGTTCTGTGTCTTTGGTTTCTCATGCCTACGTGCAGCAGTACCTCACTTTTCTCGCCACTAATAACTACATAAAAGCAAATCAAGAAAAAAAGGGGAGGTGCTAAAGTATCCATCCTCTTGGGGACCCCAGGCTTTCTCAGCATAATCTTGCAGAGAGGTTGCTTAGCAACCAGGTCGGACCTGCTGGCGAGTCCTCAGCCTTCTACCTCATCTGAGGCTTTGCTCCACCAGCCACCGAAGCCTCGCTTCTCCTCCCCGTCTCTTTTCCACCTACCAACCCAACATCTGCCCTTGAAGAGCCGGGGTGACACAGTGGTTAGTGTGCAGTACTTCAAGCTGCACCTACTGACTGCTAGCTGTAGTTCAGCAGTTCAAATCTCACCACTGGCTCAAAGTTGACTCAGCCTTCCATCCTTCCAAGGTGAGTCAAATGAGGACCCAGATTGTTGGGGGGCAAGAGGCTGATTCTGTAAACCACTTAGAGAGGGCTGTAAAAGCACTATGAAGCAGTATAGAAGTCTAAGTGTTATTGCTGTTACTTCCTCCCTTCCTTTCTGTTCCTCCTCCTTTCCCTCCCTCCTATCCCTCTATTCCCTGTCCTTTCCCTTCTTCTGTCCTCCTTCTTTACTTCATTCCTTCATTCCTTCCTATCTTCCCTCCTTCCTTCCTTCCTTCCTTCCTTCCTTCCTTCTTTCTTTCTTTCTTTCTTTCTTTCTTTCCTTCTTTCTTTCTTTCTTTCTTTCAAGCCTGGGTGGCACAGTGGTTACAGGCTCCTTCATCTGACTGCTAGCTGTAGTTCAGCAATTCAAATCTCACCACCGGCTCCAGGTTGACTCAGCCTTCCAACCTTCCAAGGTGGGTCAAATGAGGACCCAGATTGTTGGGGGTCAAGAGGCTGATTCTGTAAACCGCATAGAGAGAGCTGTAAAAGCAATATAAAGCGGTATTTAAATCTAGGTGCTATTGCTATTGTCCTTTCACACGAAGAACTGAAGGAGTTGAAGACCATCAATTTATCAGAGTGTAACTGCTGCCCAGGTTTCAGCTACTTGGAGCCATAAATGAGAGCTGAGCATGGAGTGAGAATGAGCAGCCCTTAAAGGAGCACAGCATGCCCCTCCACCAGAGGGTCTACCTCTCCCTGCACATCCCATAACCAACCCCATCCCCCACCCCAAATGCTTCAAAAATCACTTTTAAAATATTCTAAAAATATTCTAAAATGTATTCTTCACTCCTCCACTCACAACAAAATAACTTATTCCACCAGGCTTGAAATACTGGGATTAGGCAATTTACAACTTCGTCGCCTCCGATCTGATCTAAATGTAGTTCATAAAACCATATACTAAAATGTCCTTCCTGTTAATGACTGCTTCACCTTCAACCGCAGCAACACACAAGCACATAATGGATTGAAACTCAAGGTAAACAGCTCCAAACTATGTTCAGTTCTGGAGAGCTCACCTACAAAAATATATTGACAACATTGAAGGGGTCCAAAGACAGGCTACAAGAAAGGTGGAAGGTGTTAAGCATAAAACTTATCAGGAAAGACTTAATGAACTCAATCTGTATAGTCTGGAGCAGTGTTTTTCAACCAGTGTGCCATGGCACACTAGTGTGCCGCGAGACATGGTCAGGTGTGCCGCGAAGAAGGAAGCTCAGGTTCCAGTCTCGCAACTTTTTGCTGAGAGAGAAAGACAGAGTGAGAGAGAGAGAGAGAGAAAGAAAGCAAGAGAGAGAGAAAGCAAGAGAGAGAAAGAAAAGAGAAAGCAAGAGTGAGAGAGAAAGAAAGCAAGAAAGAGAGAGAAAGAAAGCAAGAGAGAGAGAGAAAAGGAGAGGAAGGGAGAGAGAGAAATGAGCAAAAAGGGGAGGAAAAAAGAGAAATGAGAAAATGATTGAGGCAGAGAATGAGAGGAAAGAGAGAGAAACAAAAGAGAGAGAGAGAAGTGACTCTTGATTTAAAGCATATGATAAAAAGCACCCAAAGAATAAGAGAGAGAAAACCCCCAGCCCTCACCTGTTTTTGGAAATGGTTCAAGAGTGTGTATACACACACACACACACACACACACACAAGGGGGGGGAAGGAGACAGGGATGGAAAAAGAGAGGAGAGTGTCTTAGGGTGTCATTTTGTGTCATTTTAGTTGGTGGTGTGCCCCAGGATTTTGTAAATGTAAAAAATGTGCCGCGGCTCAAAAAAGGTTGAAAATCACTGGTCTGGAGGACAGAAGGAAAAGGGGGGACATAATCGAAACATTTAAATATGTTAAAGGGTTAAATAAGGTTCAGGAGGGAAGTGTTTTTAATAGGAAAGCGAACACAAGAACAAGGGGACACAATCTGAGGTTAGTTGGGGAAAAGATCAAAAGCAACATGAGAAAATATTATTTTACTGAAAGAATAGTAGATGCTTTGAACAACTTCCAGCAGACATGGTTGGTAAATCCATAGTAACTGAATTTAAACATGCATGGGATAAACTTATTATTATTATTATTATTATTATTATTATTACTACTACTACTACTACTACTACTACTACTACTACTACTGCTATTATTTAGATTTGTATGCCGCCCCATCCATCCTAAGATGAAATACACAAAATAGTATAATGGCAGACTAGATGGACCATAAGGTCTTTTTCTGCCATCAATCTTCTATGTTTCTATGTTTCTAACTTGATTGCAGAAAATACAGCTTCAGCCATAGAGTGATCAATGCCTGGAATGCACTACCTGACTCTGTGGTTTCTTCCCTAAACCCTGAAGGAAGGGCTGTAAAAGCACGATGAAGTGGTATATATAAAGTGACCAGATCATGAGTTAGGTAAGGTGGGACACATGGGTGGTGGCGGGGGGAGGGGGAGGGGACAGATGACTGACAAAACTCAAAACACTCAAAAAAGCTTGCCTGTTCTTCCCCATGAAGACATAGCTGGCGGAGGGTGGTAGCTTTGATGGCGTCTGCAGGGCCCCTGTCTTGTAGGCATCGCTGGAGGGTTTGGAGGGCTGGAGGGAGACTGCAGCGGGAGTTGTGGGTCCCGCAGCATCAGGACAGGTTTGGCCCGTTGGTTTGGGGCGCGGAGGAGGCTTGGGTCAGCTTGCCCGAAGCGCAGCAGCAGGAGGGCTGGATGGGCGAGGGGCATTGTGGCAGCGGTGGTGGGGCACTGCGGAGCCGGACTTGCAGAGTATAAAATAATTGAAAAATTGATGAGATAATTGCAACTTTTGAGTAATATCACTGCATATACTGATATAAATGTTGGTCTAGCTATGATGAAACACACTATTGTTCCTATTGCAATAATGAATCTACCCCCAATTTAATATAATCTGGAAGTTCTCTTAATTTATTTATTTCAAAATTAATAAGGAATAATCTTCTTTCCTTCCTTCCTTCCTTCCTTCCTTCCTTCCTTCCTTCCTTCTTTTTCTTTCTTTCCTTCTTTCCTCCTTTTCTTCCTTGCTTCCTTTTGTTAGGTGCCTGATTTCTAAAGCAACTGATTTAATTGTAATTGTTAAGCATCTTTCAAAGCTGTTCTATCTTATCCCCTTGGTAGTTTCGTGGTGGCTGCACTGTAACAGCAGTTCTACATTCCTCTTCTGAGTCAGCAGTCAGTTCTTAGATCTGCATTTGTTTCTGGAGACAAATGAGAAAATATGCCATAGTGGCTACTGTATACCTGGGAGTGCCATTAACCCGGAAGCTACTGAAATATTTTTGTGTGTGACCAATATTTGGGCCTTGAACTGCACCAGTCATTCAGGCCATCTAGAACCTTCTTCAAAATGCAATTCTTGTAGGAATGCAAATGTATGGGTTTTCACAAGGCTGTTATTTTGGATCATCAATATATTGTATTTTTTCGGAGTATAAGACACACCAGAGTGTAATATGCACCTTAGTTTTGGGGGAGGAAAATAGGGAAAAGAATCTGCTTACCTTGTATTCATCTGGTTAGTGTCCTTAGTCTGGTCAGCTTCAGCACATTATTTTATCCCCTGGTTATGGGCTTTAAAAAATTATTCTGAGAGAGTAACAATGAAAGAGCTTGCAAGCCATTAAGAGTTGGGAATATCATTAGGTTACGGATGGAAAGAAACATTTGGAGCAAATTAGACCTGCACGTTAGTAAAAACCTGCAAAGACGTAGGGCTTGGAAAACATTATTCACAGAGAGTAACAATGAAAGAGCTTGGGTACATTCAGAGCACTTGGTTAGGGTTGGAAAGAAATATCTGGAGCAAGTAAAGCAATGAAAAAAACCCCTACAAAGACAGGGTTTGGAAAACATTCTTGGCAGAGAGTAACAATAAAAGAGCTTGCAAGCCAGTAAAAGCTGGGAACATTGTTAGCACCTGGTTAGGTCTGGAAAGAAACATTCAGAGCAAGTAGAGAAGGGGGGGATCAAAGACAGGGTTTGGAAAACATTCTTCACAGAAAGAAACAATGAAAGCGCTTGCAAGCTGGTAAGAGCTGGGAACATCATTAGCACCTGGTTAGGGCTGGAAAGAAGCTTACTCAGAGCAAGTTAGAGTAAAGAAAAAAGTTCTGCAAATACTTAGGGCTTGGAAAACATTCTTCATAGAGAGAAACAATGAAAGAGCCTGCAAGGTGGGAGCTGGGAAGATCATTAGCAGTTAGAGCTAATTAGAGCTGTGGGTGGGGAGGTACATTCAGAGTATAAGACGCACCCAAATTCTCAGCCACTTTTAGGGAGGAAAAGGATGCATCTTATACACTGGGAAATATGGCACTCTAGGTCATTGATGGCAAACCTTTTGAGTGTGTGAGTGTGCTAGCATGCATTCATGTGCCCACATCCCTTCCCACACTCCCACGCATGGGCACGCACACACACCACTGCCCACCTGCACACAGGCCTTTCTGAAGCCTGATAGGTGAAAAAAATGCCCAAATGGGCAAACAGGAAATTCAGGAAAACGCATTTTGCCATTGTGCTGTTTTTTGCAGTCCATGGCTTCAGGAAGCTTCCCTGGAGTGCAAAAAACCAGTGCATTTTACCAAACTTCCTGTTTGTCTATTGGGGGTGATTTTTTTTTGCCTCCAGGGCTTCAGGGCAGCTTCCGTGAAGTGTCTCTAGGGTGAAACGGACTTTCCCAAGACCAAAAATCAGTGAGCTGAAACAGGGCAGTCTCCTGTGCCCTCTGATATGGCTCCACATGACACTTGTGGCACACATGCCATAGGTTCGCTATCATAGCTCTAAGTCAGTTGTCACCAACCAGTGACACTGGTGGTCTGCAAGAAAATTTTGGTGGCCTGCAGAAAAATTATTTGCATTTTATTTTATTGCGCTAAATACTATTTATCTTTTAAAAAAAAAAAAAACCCTTATTAATGGGATTTAAAATTATGAATTTAGTGGTCCCTGAGGTCTGAAAGGTTGGCACCTACAAACTTGCTCACCCTCTTTATCCAAATGCAGTTGACGAGATTGTGATTGATTGATTGATTGATTGATTGATTGATTTTTAATGCCGCCCTTCTCCTTAAACTCAGGGCAGCTTACAACATGTTAGCAATAGCTCTTTTTAACAGAGCCAGCCTACTGCCCCCAGAATCCGGGTCCTCATTTTGCCCACCTCGGAAGGATGGAAGGCTGAGTCAACCTTGAGCCGGTGGTGAGATTTGAACCACTGACCTACAGATCTACAGTCAGCTTCAGGGGCCTGCAGTATAGTACTCTACCTGCTGAGCCACCCTGGCTCTTTAATATTTAAATTAATACTGATTTTATAATTAATATTTATTTATTTAAATTAATATTTAAATTAATATTTAAATTAATGCTAAGATAGATTGATTGATTGATTGATTGATTGATTGGATTTCTATGCCGCCCCACTCTGAAGACTCAGGGCATTGTATACTGCTTAAAGAAATAAAAGAAACACTCCAAGAACCCATCCCAGATATGAATGAATGAAATAGTCTCATTGAATACTTTGTTCTATACAAAGTTGAATGTGCACAACAGGGAGGTGGAATTGATCGTCAATCAGTGTTGCCTAAGTGGACAGTTTGATTTCACAGAAGTTTGATTGACTTGGAGTTATATTGTGTTGTTTAAGTGTTCCCTTTATTTTTTTGAGCTGTGTATAATCCAAAAATGGCTTCCAGTTAGGATTAGATTGATCTGAGATGTGTGGGTTCAAGGAAGACAAATTAACAGCCACAACTTCACTTCTAGGATATGGGTGAATTTGATGACCTGCTTGTTTTGAGTCCATTGATATGGGTATTGTTTTGAGGTTCTTGGAAAATCCTTGGTCAAGTCACATGATCATCAAGCTACTCCCACCTGGTCACATGGCTGGCAAGCCACTCCTACCTGGTCACCTTTTATTTTTTTGAGCAGCGTATGTTGTATAACATATAACAACGTTCGATATATGTTGTGTCTTTTCTTCTTTAGCTCTTCTTCTAGATCTTTGGCTTCTTTGGCTTTTATTATGCTCATCCTTGCATTTTTCTTTTTATTCCTGTAATTACTACATGTCTTGTCCACCCAATTCAATTATTACATTCAGCTTTTTTGCATTATTAACTCTTTTCTTTTTGTTTTTCTCTGAAACTCAGTATTGAGTTGGGGGAAATTTTCTCCATTGCTCTTCGCTGTCTGCCATTTTCATTTTCTTTCAACCATATCGGCAAACCACCATTTCTCCTTTTTTTCCCCTTTAATATTTAAGGATTTGTTTGTTTCGTTTTATTTTTTTTAATGATGTCATAAAATTCAAACCAAAATTCAGACATTCCGCTTATGGTATCAAAATTCATTAAATTTATTTTTAGAGAGATCTAATGGAATCTAATGGAATATTGATCTCATGGAATATAGATGAGGTCATAAACTGTTTGGTCTGATCCATTTTGTTTAATTTCTTTATTTCAACTTGGAATAAAGCATAAGTGCTTTGAATCATAATCAGCACCAAATCTTGATTTTTCTGACTTAGAGCCTTTTTCACCTTTGTTTGTGGGGTACTTGGTAGAGGCAGTAGGATTTCTGATTCATCTAGCTCAGGGGGTGTCCAACTCAAGGCCTACGAGCCAAATGTGGCCCACAGGGTGCTTAGATCTGCCCTGCAGAGTTGCACTGGAAACAGTGAAGGTGTCAGGCCGAAGCCATCGTTTTGAGTTAGAGACTTTGGCCTGCCACAAGTAGAAAAGTGCTGTGGGAATTGGGGAGGGCTGATTGCACGAGATGGAAAGATACTAGCCGTAACAAATTCTTTCCGGCGATTCCAGGTCATCCTTTGCTCAGCACCAGCCGGAAGTACAGGGAAGGATCGTGGAAGTCGAGAGAACCGGAGTGGTCCATGTGATGAACTTGTGGGTGTGGGGACAAGGGATGAATCTTAACCTGGATGGAGAACTGTAGGAAAAGTTAGGAAAAGTTCTGGAGGACATGGGGTGGACATGATCGAAACATTTAAATAAGTTAAAGAGTTAAATAAGGTTCAGGAGAGAAGTGTTTTTAATAGTAAAGTGAACACAAGAACAAGGGGGCACAATATGAGGTAAGTGGGGGGGGATTAGAAGTAATGTGAGCAAATATTATTTGACTGAAAGAGTAGTTGATGCTTGGAACAAACTTCCAGCAGACGTGGTTGGTAAATCCACAGTAACTGAATTTATACATGCCTGGGATAAACATCCATCCATCCTAAGAAAAAATACAGGAAATAGTATAAAAGCAGACTAGATGGACCATGAGGTCTTTTTCTGCCGTCAATCTTCTATGTTTCTATATTAGTACCAGGTTTAGTACAGTTCATAACCAACATGGCTCTGTCAATAACTTGCAATTTGGAAGAAGAAAAAGGTTGGGACTCAGTTTTATTTCTCTGACATTATTTGAAATGCTGACATAAAGACCAGCCCATGGTGTCTGTATTAGCGAACATGGAGTTTGAGAGGCTGCAACGGCCTCCTGCAACCTTATGCCTGAGCTCCATTTTTGCTGGCAGAGGGTTGCAGGAGGCCTTCGCAGCCTCCTGAGCTCTGTTTGTGCTGGCGGAGCCCTTTCTTTGCCAATACAGGCATCCCCGACATGCGTGGCATTGAGCTGGCCATGCCCACCCGACACTCAAGGTGAAGCACAACCAGCGATGAGCCACCATTCCCAGCGTCCCTGGAACGGGCTGGGAGTGTGCATGCAGATGGTGTGGGATTCAACCTGCACATGCACAGAAGCCAAATCTCACACTAGGATGTGCAATTTCGGGGGGGGGTTGCTTCTGCAAATGCACAAAAGCAAAAAAGCTGAAAAACAGCAAAAATCAGGTACCATAAGTCAGTGATTTTCAACCTTTTTTGAGCCGCGGCACATTTTTTACATTTACAAAATTCTGGGGCACACCACCAACCAAAATGACACAAATCTAATAAATAAATAAATAAATAAATAAATAAATAAATACATACATACATACATACATACATACATACATACATACATACATAACCCCCTCATATATACAATCCCATGTAACATCCCCTTATAAATACCTGTACAGTCAATCATCAATCATCCCTCCTGAAATTTATACCACTGTCTCATTTCTGGGTACTTCTCCTGTCTTTCCCCCTTTTCTCTCTCATGTTTCTCAGTTCTCTCTCTTCCTCCCTTTTTCCCTCATTCCTTCTCTCCCTCCCTTTCTCTCTCTTTCCTTTCTCTCATTCCCTCTTTGTCTCCTGGGGCTGACTGCGCCTGCCCTCCACCCCCCAGCGCGGAGGGAAAGCATTTGGCATCGGCACCGCCAAACCCCCCTCCACGAGCAGCAAAAGCCTCAGCGACGGAGCCGAAAGGCAAACGGCGCGATCCGTCACTTAGGCTTTTGCTGCTCCTGGAGGGGGGGAGGATTTTCTCCTCCCCACCCCCCCGGCAGCCAAACGTCGCTGAGGCTTTGGGCATCGGCGCCTTCCCCTCTACGAGCAGCAAAAGCCTCAGCGACGGAGCCGAAAGGCAAACGGCATGCCCCATCGCTGAGGCTCTTGCTGCTCGTAGAGGGGTGGCGCTGATGCTCCCTCTCGCCGCCCCCATCTCCTCGCGACTGCCTGGGGCTGCTGCAGCCGGCCCGCTCCCACCGCCAGTGCCCTCCCGCCGGGCCCAAAGGACACTTGCCGCCGATGCCAGGAAACTCCAGCTGGGTGGGGTGCTGCCGGTGCCTCCGAGCTCCCACTCGCAGCTGTCCCACGGCTCCTGCCTGATGCCGCGGTTTCTGGCGCTCTCCTGCTGGGCCCCAAAGAAGGAAGGCAGGAAAAAGGAGGCGCGAAGAATCAAGCTCTCCTTTTTCCCGCCTTCCTTCTTTGGGGCCCAGCAGGAGAGCGCCAGAAACCGCGGCAACGGACAGGAACCGGGGGACAGCTGCAAGTGGGAGCTCGGAGGCACCGGCAGCGCCCCGCCCAGCTGGAGCTTCCCTAGGAGCTTGGCAGCACACCTGACTGTGTCTCGCGGTACACTAGTGTGCCGTGGCACACCGGTTGGGAAACGCTGCCATAAGTTACCCCAACTGCCTGCCTTGCCCGGTTACCCACCTGCCACCTGCATTACCTTTCGCTCCAGTGCTTGCGCGATGGCTTCTCCCTCGCCACGCCGAGAAGATGGTATGCGGCATGGGGAGGAGTCCGGGTGGCCCTGAGCTCCAGCCTCACAGCCTGCTCTCCCCCATGCCACAGACATTTCTCGGTGTGGCAATGGCACCCCGAGCGAATTGAGGCCTTCGGGAGCACAGCACTGCGTCTCCCAAAGGCCACGACTTGCTCAGGGTGCCATCGCCACACCAAGAGATGACTGCAGCATGGGAGGGAGCAGAGAGCAGGCCATGCGGTTGGAGCTCGGGCAGGCTGCTGTTGCTGTTGGCCCCAGCTGCCGCTCTAGGCGCCACAGCAAGATTCGGCTGCTGCCATATGCATCAGCCAAAATCTCGCGTGGACATCCTTCCAGCAGCTAGATTTGGGCAAGAATTGCTGCTTTTTTTCCTTCCACACATGTGCAGAAACAAAAACCCCGATAACTTTTACCAGAATCATGCCGGTTGCGCCTGTATGGCACATGCACGCCAGGCGGTAATGGAGCTGTGTTACGCACTTCATTTCCGCTACCGTTCCCGCCATTCGAGAGCCAGGCCCATCCCTAAGCACAACCCTTAATGAAATTGAGTTTGACACCCCTGATCTAGCTGGATATTTTAAGTTCCTATAAACAATGTGTTTCCTTGGTAGAAATAGTAGTCTGTTCATGCTTCATTTCATACAGCGAGGCCGAGTCTTTTCCAACGTGCTTATTTTCCTTCTGGGTATTGATTTCTCTTCCTCAACATCGCCTAACTGCCAAGCCTTCTGTTACCCGATTAGTTCTAACCTCGGGGTCATTCGCCAGGAGATAGCTCGGTATTGAAAAAGACTTAGAGTTCTATCTGTAATATTGTGTTTGATGATTTGCACAGGCTACAGTTATGTTGTTCAGACTGACTGGACTACAGCAGGGATTTTGCCTTGCCTTGCCCTGTCTGTCTGTCTGGGTTTTAGTCTTACAGTAGCCACAGGGGTGGGCTACTAGCCGGAATGCCTAATCAGGCTCACCTTCACCGCTCTGGAGGTCCCGTGAGTTTCAGCAGAGTTACGCTGCTGCGCCTGTGCACATAGCAAAATCGTGCGTGGAGACGCAGGATATCCAAGTTGTGATTGTTATGAGACTGTCATGGTGGCAGCAAGCATCACTCCAGAAGTGACCAATGCAAGTGCCAGACTGTAGAGGTGAGCGACACTCACGTGTTGTGACTATTTGTGTTATACATCCCACCCAGTTTGCTGGTGATGAAGCTTACATGTTCCAGGATCTCATCCCAAGGCTGACCTTGGCACTCCTGAAGTTTTAGTTCCTGGCTGAGTTTAACATCTAAGCCCCAAGTTATTGGTCTGTGGTAGCTAATGAGTTGATGACTGTTGACTGTTGTGGTTACCGTATTTTTCAGAGTATAAGATGCACCTTTTTCATCCCTAAAAGAGGCTGAAAATTTAGGTGTGTGTAGCTTTTTTTGAACCTCTTTTTCCCCAACCCTAACTAGGTGCTAATGATCTTCCCAGCTTTTCCCTTGCAGGTTCTTTCATTGTTACTCTTTGCGAAGAACGTTTTGCAAGCCCTACGTCTTTGCAGGGTTTTCTTCATTGCTCTAAATTGTTCCAAATATTTTTTTCCAGCCCTAACCAGGTGCTAATGATCTTCCCAGCTCTTCCCTTGCAAGCTCTTTCATTGTCACTCCCTGGAAATAATGTTTTCCAAGCCCTAAGTCTTTGCAGGGTTTTTTTCAATTGCTCTACTTGCTCCGAATGTTTCTTTCCAGGTGCTAATGATGTTCCCAGCTCTTACTGGCTTGCAAACTCTTTCATTGTTACTCTCTCCAAATAAGGTTTTTTTAAAGCCCTAACCAGGGGATAAAATAATGTGCTGAAATTGACCAGACTAAGGACGCTAGCCAAAAGAATACCTGGTAAGCAGATTCTTTTCCCTATTTTCCTCCACCAAAACTAAGGTGCATCTTATACTCCGAAAAATACAGTAATCTGTCCATGACCCAATTGAGTGGGGAAAGTCCACATTTACCAAGCAGTCCTTGAGCAGCTGTTTGAAATTGTGAAAGTGCTGGTGGGGGGAACCTTTATGGCCAATTTATGACCATTTGCAACTGTGACAGTCAGGTGATCACAATTATAATCAGCACACAATGTTTTTTTTATTTTGTTTTGTATTTCTTTTCCCCCTGCTTGCAGAGCAGAGATATTGAAAAAAAAGAGCCTGCAATCAAGGAAGCAATCGGTGGAATGTCTTACCTTCAGAAGTTGTCAGTGCTCCATTGCTGGAGGCCTTTAAGAAGAGAATGGACAATCATTTGCCTGAAATGGTGTAGTAGGGTTTCCTGCTTCAGCAGGGGTTTAGACTAGAAGACCTCCAAGGTCCCTTCCAATTCTGTTATTCTGTTTTTCTAAGGGGGTCAACCTATTTTCTTGCACCAGAAGGCAAGACAAGAAACAACGGATGGAAACTAATCAAGGAGAGAAGCGACCTGGAATTAAGGATGAATTTCCTGGCAATAAGCACAATTAACCAATGGAACAGCCTCCCTCCAGATTTTGTGGGTTTTGTTTTATTTATTTATTATTAGAGTTGGAAGGGACCTTGCAGGTCATCTAGAACAGAGGTCCCCAACCTTTTTTGCACCAGGGACCGGCTTTAAGCTAGACCAGTTTTCCATGGCCCGGTGGGGGGGGGGGAGCTAGCTGTCAGCGGCGCCGTAAAAGGGGCGATCAAGAGAGGAATGGGTGAATGAATGGACGGAGGGTGGGAAGGAAGGAAGGAAAGAGGGAAGGGACAGGAACAAAAGAAGGGTGCAAAGGAAGCAAGGAAAGGTGTGAAAGGGGAGAGTAAGAGAGGAAGGAGTGAAAGAAGGGAATGAGGGAGGAAAGAAGGGAGGAAGGAAAAGGAAAGCAAGAAATGGAGGGAGGAAAGGAAGGAAGGAAGGAAAGAAAGAAAGAAAGAAAGAAAGGGGGAAGGGACAGGAACAGAGGAAGGAAGCAAGGAAACTTATGAAAGGGGAGAGTAAGGGAAGAAGGTAGGAAGGAGAAAGAAAAGAAGAAATAGAGGAAGGGAAGGTAAAAGAGAGAAAGAAAAAGAGCAAGAAAGAAAGCAAGAAAGAAAGAAAGAAAGGCAACTTCAAAGAAAGGCTCACTGAGCATCTCTCACTCTCTCTCTCTTTCTATCCCTCTTTCTTTCTTTCTCTTCCTTTCTCTCTCTCCTCTTCCTTTATCTCCTCTCTCTCTCCCTCTCTCTTTCTCTCCCCCCCTCTCTCCCCCTTTCCCTCTCTCCCTCTCTTGCTATCTCTCCCCCCTCTCCCTCTCTCTTTCTCCCTCTCCCTCTCTTTCTCTCTCTCCCCCCTCTCTCTTTCTCTCTCTCTCCCCCTCTTTCTCTCTCTTCTTCTCACTTTCTCTCTCTTGTTTTCTTTCTGTCTCTTTTGCTTTCTCTCTCTCTCACTCTTTCTTGTTTTCTTTCTCACGCTCTTTCTCTCTCTTGTTCTCTCTCTTGCTATCTCTTTCTCTCCCCCCCTTTCTCACTCTCTCTTTCTCACTTTATCTCTATCTTGCTGTCTGTTGCTCTCACTCACTCTCGTTCTCTCTCCGTTCTTCTCAGCGATGACGCGCGCACGCCCTGCCCGCCTCACCTTTGCGAGAGCACTTTCGCCCCGGGCTCTCAGCAAGGGGGTTTGCAGGAGAGGCGGGGCCGGCGAAGGTGATATTGAATGTCGGGGGAGAACGGGTGGTTGCACGCGCTCCCTATCCCCCTGCTAGCCCACTCGGAATATTCAAAATAAGAAAAGCCTTCGCCGGCAAAGGTTTTTCTTATTTTGAATATTCCGAGTGGGCTAGCAGGGAGATAGGGAGCGCGTGCCGCCCGTTCTCCCCCGACATTCAATATCACCTTCGCCGGCCTCCGCTGAGGAAAGCCTTTGCCGGCATTTCCTCTCGGCGTCAAGGAGGCGCAGCGGCGGGCGGAGAGAGGGAAGGGGGGGGCAGCGGCGTCCCTCCTGGCCTTGGCGGGCCGCCCAACCCTCCCCACCTCCTGCAAACGCGGCGGGCGGCGGGGGGGAGAGCGAGGAGCCGGTTCCGGCGGGCGCGGGGCTTGGCTGGCTGGCGGGGGGAGCGCCGCTGGTGGTGTGGAAAGGCCGAGGGGGCCCTGGCGCCGCGGACCGGCTGAAAAGCCCCAACGGCCCGGTCCCGGTCCGCGGACCGGCGGTTGGGGACCTCTGATCTAGAACCTCCCTGGGGCCTCCTACAGCTGTGATTGTGAGTTCAATTCCATTTCCGCTTTGGAGGAATGGGGAGATCAACTGCAGGCTTAAGGCCACAATTTTTAAAATAAACCTGTTTTTTAAAAAAGCAAAATTAATGTGGATTGAATTGGAATGCATTTGTGGATTATAATCTTACACTTGGAATCATTCTACATCCACGATTTGATTCAGATATTTTAGCACAGATATTTTAATTTACTGCATAATTTATAGTATTAATGAAATGCATTATTTATTACTTACATTTTCACTTAATGATCTGAAGAATGTCAACCAAGTTTTTTTTAAATTTAAAGCTTAACCGAATGGTGGATTTTCACTAAAATGGATGAGAAATATCTCATAATATTATACATTTCCAATGACGTATTGGAATATATTCATTTTATGACATTTCAGATTTGTTCTTCATCTCCTGTATTTCAGCATCTGTGCCCAGTTTTCTTTATTGTGCTACATCTTATATACTGATAAATACAGTGGTACCACTACCTAAGAATGCTTCAACTTATGAACTTTTTGGGGGGGAGAAGCCTCTGTGGGGCCTCTCTAGGAATCTCCTGGGAGGTAACAGGGCCAGAAAAGGTGGGGAGAAACCTCCGTGGGGCCTCTCTAGGAATCTCCCGGGAGGAAACAGGGCCAGAAAAGGTGGGGAGAAGCCTCAAAGGGGCCTTTCTAGGAATCTCCTGGGAGGAAACAGAGCCTCACCCTCCCTGTGGTTTCCCCAATCACGCACATTATTTGCTTTTACATTGATTCTTATGGGGAAAATTGCTTATTCTTACAAACTTTTCTACTTAAGAACCTGGTCACAGAACAAATTAAGTTAGTAAGGAGATGTACCCCTGTATAGGATGGAAGGATGGAGGGATGGACGGATGGATGGATAAGAAGGAGGGAAGGGAGGAGGAAGAGTTGCATTTCTTTTCTACTTTTTGTCCCCAATAGAAAAATCTCATGCTATTTTGATGTGAAGTGACCCATCCAGTCTATTTCAGTTCACTGATCCCCAGGAGGTTTAATTTTGACATTTCTGCTGTGACAACACTGAGTTTACTTCTGTTTGTGGTTCTGATGTCCTACATATTAGTGGCACGCTTACTTTTGCAGCATCCAACTTTCCTTTTGGCCCTGGGCACATGCACAGCTGGGTTCCTATCAGCTTTAATCTAGCCACACCATCAGCATCAAATGCCCTTGCCAATTTCTCTGCTTTTTCTCTCCGATAGTTTGTAAATCAATAAATAAATCCGAATAGAGCTAGAAAGGACCTTGGAGGTCTTCTAGTCAAACCCTTGGCTCAAGCAAGAGACCCTATACCAGGGCTAAGCCAAGTTGCCTCTTCTGTGACATGTGGACTTCAACTCCCAGAATTCCTGAGCTAGCATGATTGGCTCAGGAATTCTGGGAGTTGAAGTCCACAAGTCTTAGAAGAGCCAACTGGGCCTAGCCCTGCCCTATACCGTTTCAGACAAGTGACTGTCCAGTCTCTTCTATTATGGAATACCTTCTAACCTGCAGGACATCCAACATCTTGCTGACATTGTCCTGGTTTTAAAATTCATTCAGATTTCTTGACAGCTCAAGAAGTTTGGCATCTTCTTCTCCAGCTAAGCATGTTTAGTCTGATTTCTTGCCCATCCTCTAATGCAGTGTTTCCCAACCTTGGCATCTTGAAGAGATCTGGACTTCAACTCCCAGAATTCCCCAGCCATCAAATGCTGGCTGGGGGATTCTGGGAGTTGAAGTCCAGATCTCTTCAAGTTGCCAAGGTTGGGAAACACTGCTCTAATGGTCCTGAGTTGCCATCCTAGCAATATACACCCCTGGCCATAGAACTCCTAACATTGTTTAGATTTTTTCACTGCCACAAGATCCAACAGGAGTGGGGAAATATGAGAGCATTCTTCAAATACCAAATAGGATGGGTGCCCAGAATAAGGTCAAGGCTTCTATCATTCCAGAAAGCAGGACATTGAATAATAAAAGCAGATCACTTCTGAAACATTAGAAGAAACATTTTGAAACCCTATAGGAAGAGGATTTCTACAGGAGAACTAATGACTCAGAGAAGCTTTTTCTCCTTCAGTGGGTGAATTCAAGCAAGGATGCTGTAAGCCTCTTAAGAGGCAGGCATGAGTGATTGAGGAGGGAGGGTGGGAAGGAGAGAGAGAGGGAGGGATGGATGGAGGGAGAGGGAGGGGAGAGAGGGAGGGAAAAAGAGAGGGAGGGAGAGAATTAGGAAGGGAGAGGGAGAGAGGGAAAGGGAGAGGGAGAGAGGGATGGGGATGGAGAGACAGGGAGAGGGAGGAAGGGAGAGGAGATAGGGAGAGGGAGGGTGGGAAAGGGAGAGGGAGAAAGAGGGAGGGAGGGGGAGGGAGGGGGAGGGAGGGGGAGGGAGGGGGAGGGAGGGTGGGAAAGGGAGAGGGAGAGGGAGAAGGGAAGAGAGTCAGAGAGATGGGGAGGGAGAGGGGAGAGGGAGGGAATGAAAGAGGGAGGGAAAGGGAGAGGGAGAGACAGGGAGAGACAGGGAGACGGAGACAGGGAGATGGAGAGAGGGAAGGGAAGAGAGACAGAGAGATGGAGGGAAGGAGACGGGGAGAGAGAGAGGCAGGGAGGGGGAGGGAGAGATTGAGATTTCTGCATGAAGCCGATGGTCTTAAGGCCTCCTTTTCTTTCCATCTCCATGTTTAAGATATCAGAGACACTTTGATAATGTAGGGATGCTCCTAGAAAATTGAACCACCAGCATGACTAATCATGCCAGGCTGTCTAGGATACGGGAGAGAAGGAAGAAAGTCTTCCAGGAATGAGCAGACTCTTTCAGAATAAGGCTTTTGTATCATCTTTGGCTAAAAGTCAGCAGAAGTTTGCAAGGGCAATGCCAGATGGCTTTACAACAGAGAACAAGGTCACCCCCGTTCAAGTATTTTTAGCAGAATCACTTGATTGAGTTGGTTGGCTACAGAAAATGAATGAATGAATGAATGAATGAATGAATGAATGAATGAATGAATGAATGAATGAATGATTTCACAGATTAACAGAGTTGGAAGGGACCTTGTAGATCATCTAGTCCAACACCCCCCTTGCCCAAGCAAGAGACCCTACACCAGGGGTAGGCCAAGTTGGCTCTTCTATGACTTGTGGACTTCAACTCCCCAGAATTCCTGAGCCAATCATGCTAGCTCAGGAATTCTGGGAGTTGAAGTCCCACAGATCATAGAAGAGTCAACTTGGCCTACCCCTGCCCTACACCATTTCTGACAAATGGCAGTCCAGACTCTTCTTGGAAGCCTCCAGCAATGAAGCTCCCACAAGTTCTGAAGGCAACTTTTCTTCCATGGGTTGAATTGATTGATTGATTAATTAATCAATCAATCAATCAATTAATTAATTAATGAGATGAAATCTCTGTGAGAACTGCACACATTTACAAATTATTCTAGGAAAAGCTGCATGGGTCACTTGTAGAGACATGGGGCTACCATTGAAGAGCATTTGGAAACTGCAAATTGTGCAAAATGCAGCCGCGCGAGCAGTCATGAGTTTGCCCAGACATACACATATCTCTCCAACACTCCGTGCAATTGGCTGCCAATTGGTTTCCGGACGCAATTCAAAGTGTTGGTTATGACTTATAAAGCCCTACATGGCATTGGGCCAGAATACCTACAGGACCTCCTTATGCTGCATCAGGTCTCACAGAGTTGGTCTCCTTAGGGTCCCGTTGACCAAACAATGCCAGCTGGTGGGACCTAGGGGAAGAGCCTTCTCTGTGGGGACCCCAGCCCTCTGGAATCAACTCCCCCTGAAGATTCGTACTGCCCCCACCCTCCTCGCCTTCCGCAAGAGTCTTAAGACTCATTTATGCCACCAGGCTTGGGGCCACTAGATTCTAGACCCCTGGCCAATGAATGTGTTGAGAGTAAGATGACTAAATGGGAATTACTATTTTTTATGGTTTGGGGGTTTTTAGATTTTACATTTAATTAATTGGATTTAAGATGTTATATATTATTCTATTATATGTTTTAAGCTGCCCCAAGTCCTCAGAGAGGGGCAGCATGAAACTCAAAGAAAGAAAGAAAGAAAGAAAGAAAGAAAGAAAGAAAGAAAGAAAGGAAGGAAGAAAGGAAGGAAGGAAGGAAGGAAGAAAGAAAGAAAGAAAGAAAGAAAGAAAGAAAGAAAGAAAGTCCTTTCAGTTTTAGGATCCCATAAAGGGAATCTTGGCTCAGAGTCCATTCATTCTTTTTCAGGGATACTTACCGTACATCCTGTACTTGGAGAAGTGCTCCATTACTCAGGGAGAAACGCATGTTGTTAAACTGAAAAAGGCCAACTGTTAAATGATGAGATGAAACTGCCCAGCAGCATAACAGAATGTCTTCCCGGTGCTTACTATAAGATTGCTTGGCAATTGATTGAGTTCATGGATCCTTTTAATCTTTCAGCTATCACAATCTGCTCCTTTCACACTGAATTTATATGGGCAAACTCAAGCTTGTGTAAACACACAGAAGTATCTCTTGTGAAGTGGCAGCACAACAGGATTTGTGAGTAATAAATTCCAGCCGTGGTGAACTTGCAGGCCAAAGAAATCTGTAATTTAGAGAGGAGCAAAGAGAGCTCCTTTGAGAATCAATCAGTCAATCAATCAATCAATCAATCAATCAGAATAAAGCCAAAAGGAACCTTGGAGGTCTTCTAGTCTAACCTTCCATTCAACCCGGAGGCCTAAATCATTCCAGAGAAGGAGCTGTCCAGTCTCTTCCTAAAAACCTCCAGAGATGAAGGATCTATAATTTCTGGAGGCAAGCTGTTCCACTGGTTAATTGTTCTCACTGCCAGGAAAATTCTCCTTATTCTAGGTTGCTATTCTCCTTGATTAATTTTCATCCATTGTTTCTTGTCTTGTCTTCTGGTATTTTGGAAAATAAATTGACTCTTTCATCTTTATAATGCACCACATTTGTTTTCTTCAACAATTATTTTTGAACACAATGAAACTTACACACAAGAAAGAATGTCTCTTCTACACTCCCTATTTTCCCACATAATCTCCATCCCGTTCTCTGGCCTTCCTCCAGCAAGACACAAGGGCGTGAATGCCCTGTCGGTACCACTCCTGGTTCTAATGGCCTCACCCTCTGTTCTTCTGTCCTGTTCTTCTAATGGCCTCACCCTCTGTGCCCAGCGACTAACCGTACTTCTGTCAACTGCAGATTCTCCATAAACTGTACACAAACGTTTGTGAATGTTCCCAACAGTTTCTTTCTCCGCAGTGAGAAATTCAATGATGACACGCTGCTTGTAACGTACATCACTTACAGACGCCATTCCAAAACACAGCTGCAGCTAGGCTATCTGTCTGAAGAAACACAAAATTTACACACACACTCCTGACAATTCAAATAATGTATATCTAAAGTTTCATCTTCGTACTATTAATGTAGTCTGAGAAAAAAAATGTGGTGCATTACTTTCTGGGCAACCCTCGTAGAAACCTACTGTCATGTCATCCCTAATTCTTCTTTTCACTAGAGTAGACCAATCTTATTGCTGCAATTTATTTATGATTTATTTATTAATTGGACTTATATGCCGCCCCTCTCTGCATACTCAGGGCAGCTCACAACATTTCAATTAAAAATACAATATATAAAACATTTCTAATCCAATTAATAAAAATAATTAATTTTAAAATTATCTTTAAAAAGCTAAACATTTAAAAATCAAATATTCACATGCATACTACCACATCATACACATTCTTTTTAAAAATATATCTTTATTGATTATTTACATTGATAAAAACAAAACAACATAAAGAGAAAGCATACATACATACAAACAAGACAAAATAAAGCATGCTTTATACATTAAGTAGCTTTGGTATCAGAACTTAGAATGGATCTCTGCTACATAGCAGGATATTTTTATTTGCAGCTTATTCATTTGCAACCATTTCAACTCCTACTTACTAGTGCACATTAGTCTCCTTAAATTATCAATATCTATTTCTCTATGTTTCTTTTCGTTTCAACTATATTTATTCTGCAGTATAGTGGTTCATTAAAGGAACTATATTTACATTTGACAACAGTTTGGGTTTTTTTATCTCCATTTTTCTCCATTTTCATTGCAGTGTGTATTCACAATCAACATTTTAAATATTTGAATACCTTTTTTTGGTTATCCAGACATACCACCTGTCCCAGGTATTGTGGAATTCCTTGTTATCTTTATCCTGTAGTTTTTGAGAAAGCTTAGTCATCTCTACAACCTCATAGACTTTTGATATCAAATTAAACTTAGTCAGGAGGGTCTCCTGCTTCCAATGTTGGGCGTATATGATTCTTGCTGCGGTTGTTGTATGTAGTGTCTGTCATTTTTAGTAATTTTATGCCTAATTATTCCCAGTTTTTAATTGTATATGG
Organism: Erythrolamprus reginae; assembly: GCF_031021105.1. Taxonomy (NCBI): domain Eukaryota; kingdom Metazoa; phylum Chordata; class Lepidosauria; order Squamata; family Dipsadidae; genus Erythrolamprus; species Erythrolamprus reginae. The sequence continues at coordinate 35,007,983 of NC_091957.1, forward strand.
CTTTAATTGTATTTTACCCCCTATTATTTGTTCGATAATATCTTTAACTTTCTTCCAAAATTCCTTGACTAGTGGACACGTCCACCACATAGGATAGTATGTATCTATTTTCTCTTTACATTTCCAATACAGTGACCCCTCGATTTTTGCGATCTCGATCTTCGCGAAACGCTATATCGCGATTTTTCAAAAAATATTAATTAAAAATATTTTCCAACCCGATGACATCACTCTCTTCCTTTCTCATCTTTCTTTCTCTCTCTCTTTCTCTATCTTGCTTCTTCCTCTCTCACACTCTCTTCCTCCCTCTCTCATCTCTTTCTTTCCTTCTCTCTCTTTCTCTATCTCTCCCCCTCTTGCTCTCGAGCGGCGCGTGGGCAGCGGGGAAGACCCAGGGAAGGTTCCTTCGGCCGCCCAGCAGCTGATCTGCTTGGCAGCGCCGCAGCAGCGAGGAGCCGAAGATCCGGGTTTCCCCTTTGCGTGGGCGGCGGGGAAACCCGGATCTTCGGCTCCTCGCTGCTGTGGCGCTGCCGAGCAGATCAGCTGCTGGGCGGCGGAAGGAACCTTCCCTGGGTCTTCCCAGGTGCGGAAGTAAAAACACCATCTGCGCATGCGTGGCCATGGAAAAAAAGGGCGCGCATGCGCAGATGGTGTTTTTACTTCCGCACCACTATATCGCGAAAAATCGATTATCGCGAGGGGTCTTGGAACGGAACCCTCGCGATAATCGAGGGATCACTGTACTTCGGGGATAGTCTAGGACAGTGTTTCCCAACCTTGGCAACTTGAAGATATCTGGACTTCAACTCCCAGAATTCCCCAGCCAGCATTCGCTGGCTGGGGAATTCTGGGAGTTGAAGTCCAAATGTCTTCAAGTTGCCAAGGTTGGGAAACACTGGTCTAGGATACATTTTGGCTAATTGAGCAGGTGGCAGGTGCCACCTGTAAAAGATTTTGCACATCCTACACATTCACTGGGCAATTATTCTTCACATGGTTTTTTTCTTCCCAGGCCTTTAATCATCGTAGTTGCTGTTTTCTGCACTTTTTCAGTCCAGTGCTGGGAAGGCAGGGGCTGGGGGCTCCTCCCCTCCAGAAAGAGGGCAGCCACTAAGAAAAGCATTCACCCTCTAAAATTCAGACCGGCTCAAGAAAACTAATCCCTCCCCAATGTCAATCAATAATTAAAACAGCTTGGCACTGTGGGAATTACGTGGTCATTCCACGTAACCATGAACTTCTCTGGCATAAGGTAGTGGGACATATGGGATCAGTCTGCCTCCAGCAGTGAAGGGCAACCAAAAATTTTACTACCACACTGTGGGCGTGGCTTATTTTGTGGGTGTGGCTTATGGTCATGTGATCAGGTAGGAGTGGCTTGCCAGCCATGTGACCAGGTGGGAGTAGCTTGATGATCATGTGACTTGACCAAGGATTTTCCAAGAATCTCAAAACAATACCCATATCAATGGACTCAAAACAAGCAGGTCATCAAATTCACCCATATCCTAGAAGTGAAGTTGTGGGTGCCAATTTGTCTTCCTTGACTCCAAACATCTCAGATCAATCTAATCCTAACTGGAAGCCATTTTGGGATTATACACTGCTCAAAAAAATAAAGGGAACACTTAAACAACACAATATAACCCCGAGTAAATCAAACTTCTGTGAAATCAAACTGTCCACTTAGGAAGAAACACTGATTGACAATCAATTTCACATGCTCTTGTGCACTTTCAACTTTGTACAGAACAAAGTATTCAATGAGAATATTTCATTCATTCAGATCTAGGATGTGTTATTTGAGTGTTCCCTTTATTTTTTTGAGCAGTATATATGTTTTGTGTCACAATTTGAATTTTGTGTCTCGCATTTAAAATTACATCTTAATTTTGATCTAGAATGTTCATTATTGCTCTAATGCCTTGCTTCCTGCTTATTGTTTTGCTAGTGATTTGTATCGTGTTAACTAAGCATGTTCAATTAAACATTCATTGGGGAAAATTGTACCTTTGTTTCATTAATTCATGGTTTAAAAAGTAATTGCCAGTCAAACAGCCACAGAAGAGAATCAAAATCAAAGCGTCCATAATATAGTCAAAAAATTAAATTAGAAAACAGCAATGTACTCGTGGACTGCAATAATTACATAATATAATTACAGTAATATCTCCAATAATAATAAAATAGAACTAAAGGAAAAGGAAAATAAAGATTGTAACCATAAAGTCTCTTCAAAACACTCTATGGAAAAGTTCCCTTTTAAGTAACTTCCAGAAGTTTTAATTGTGTCTGTCACTTGTTTGAAAGATTAAAAGTACCCTTTTGTCTTAATCCATGGAAATTCCTTTGCAAAAAAGATACCACAAGGAATTTAGACAAAGCCGGCAGCATCCGAGATGCTGAACCTCACACCTGCACCTGTAAAGATGATGGTTTCGGGGGAGATGCCCCTCCCTTCCCCCAGGACCTCTGCCCCAAGGAAATAAAAGCTTTCAACAAAAGGAAAGGAAATAAAACTTCAGATAAGGTGTGCTTAGTTATTAATTGCTGCTATTCAGCTTATCATGCAAATCTGCTCTTTTTGTGTCTGCGCAGAAAGAAAGAAAATGCATATTTTAAAAAAATAAACCAGAAACAATGCTGGAAGTGTCCCGGTTTACAACAAGAGGAAAATGAAAAATCCTTTTGATTCACTGCCTACCTTCACTTGGCCTAAAAGGGCTCTGGAACCTCAAGTAGCTGGTGGGCTTCCTCCTGGCTGGAGGGACTGTTAGGATTGTGTGTATAACTACGAGGGTCGCCCAGAAAGTAATGCACCACATTTTTGGTACGAATGCGAAACTTTAGATATGCAGTGGTACCTCTACTTGCAAATTTAATCCGTTCTGTGACTAGGTTCTTAAGCAGAAACGTTTGTAAGAAGAAGCAATTTTTCCCATAGGAATCAATGTAAAAGCAAATACAGTGGAACCTCTTCTTACGAACTTAATTCGTTCCATGACCAGGTTCGTAAGTGGAAAAGTTCGTAAGAAGAAGCAATTTTCCCCATAGGAATCAATGTAAAAGCAAATAATGCATGCAACCCCATCCCAAAAGTCACCCCTTTTGCCTTGTGCCACTGGGAATTCCCGCCTCCAGACTTCCATTGCCAGCCAAAGAGCCCGTTCTTGCATTGCTGGGAATCCCATGAACCTCCCCTCGCTGGGAAACCCCGCCTTCGAACTTCTGCTGCCAGCTGAAGCACCTGTTCTTGTGCTGCTGGGATTCCTCTGAGGCTCTCATCACTGGGATTCCCATCATTTTTGCCAGCGCTGCTTTGAATCCCAGCAAGGGGAGGCTCAGGAGAATCCCAGCAATGCAAGAACGGACACTTCGGCTGGCAACAGAAGTCCGAAGTCTTGCATTGCTGGGATTCCCCTGAGCCTCCCCTCGCTGGGAAACCTCACCTCTGGACTTCCGTTGCCAAGCAGCGTGTCATCATTGAATTTCTCCCTGAGGAGAAAGAAACTGTTGGGAACATTTACAAATGTTTGTTCCCTCAGACTTCCACTTCTTTGGGCCATTAAAGGATGACATTTTGAGGATGATGAAGAGGTGATTCGCACAGTGCAGAAATGGCTTCATGACCAGAACAAGGAGTGGTACCGACGGGGCATACACGGCCTTGTGTCTCGCTGGTGGAAGGCCATAGAACGGGATGGAGATTACGTGAAAAAATAGGAAACGTAGAAGAAACATCATTCTTTCTTGTGTGTAAGTTTCATTGTGTTAAGTAATTATTGAAGGAAAAAATGTGGTGCATTACTTTCTGGGCGACCCTAGTAGTTGGGTTTTAAAATATATAACTTAAGCCAGTAATGTATGGTTGAAGGAATTTGCTTTAAGAGCTGGTGCTGCAATCTGCTAAAAGAGGAAGTCAGCAGCGTCTCTCCTTCTTGGAGCCTGGAGCTTTGAGACTCTCTTCCTAGTGAGACTCTCTCTGATATCTCTCTGATTCTATGCTGGTTTGTCTATATCAGTGTTTCCCAACTTTGGCCACTTGAAGATATCTGGACTTCAACTCCCAGAATTCCCCAGCCAGCATTTGCTGGCTGGGGAATTCTGGGAGTTGAAGTCCAGATATCTTCAAGTGGCCAAGGTTGGGAAACACTGGTCTATATGACTATTCCATTGTAAGGACTACTTTCAACATGCATGTGTGTGCCGACCAGCTGATTTTTGGCTTCCAGAGAGTCTCCGGGAGGATGGAGAAGGGCGTTTTTACCCTCCCCCGGCTCCAGGGAAGCCTTTGGAGCCTGGGGAGGGCAAAACACAAGCCTACTGGGAAACAGGCCATTTCTGACTTCCATAGGGCCTCCAGGAAATGGGGGGAGCTGTTTTCACCCATCCCAGGCATTGAATTATGGGTGTGGGCACTCACACATGCACAATAGCACGTGCACATGCTCTTTCGGCACCCAACGAAATAAAGGTTCGCCATCACTGGTGTAGGATCTCCTGCCACCAGAGGTGGGTTCCTCCCAGTTCGGACCAGTTCTTAGAACTGGTAGCAGGAATTTCTCCCTGCTTGCTGAACCAGGAGCGATGGCTGGCTGGCCAAGCCCACAAACAGACTCTCTTGGCGGTGCGATAGGCGTTACCATCTTGTTTTTCACTTCTGCACACTCACAGAAGCTGGGTTTTCAGCCCCGCACGTCGGCATGGCATAGGAGGAAGCAGAATGGCAGCAAAGTAAGTTAGAACCCACCCCTGCCTGCCAGCAATGACAATCACCTGACTGAAAGACACGGCAACCATTGCAAATACAGACTGGTAGCCCAGCTCCCAAATTTTGATCTCGTTGACTGTTTGGGATACTGCGATTGTTGTAAGAAGAAAGACCGATCAAAAGTCACTTTTTTCAATGCTGTTGCAACTTTGAATCCTGACTAAATAAATGGCCCTAGGTCAAGGATTTACCTGCAGCCTAATCAGGGAACCACCCAGTTGTTAGACCAAGACCGCAGCAAGTTAAGAGGACCTCCGCAGGGTTTCTTCCATTCCTATCATTTTATTTGGCTCACCGCAAATCCTTGCCTGGCTTGTAGTTAAGGATCAAAGATCACAATGCAAACTATAATTGAGTTCCAGAAATCCAGGGGCAGAAATAGGAAGGACAACGGGAGAGAGAGTTGTAGATGAAGTTAAAATAGTACTATAAAGACAGCGCCAACTGGCGTGTCTCCAGTGCTTTCCTCCAGGAAGGAGGAAAGAGGAAAAAAGCAAGGAGCGCAGACGCAGCAGCAGCAGCAACAAGGGAAAAAAGGAGAGCCGGGCAATAATTCAAGAAGTGACAGCCGCCAATCAGCTGGAGCTGCACATACATCTTCATTTCCGCCGGTGGAACTGCGTTCCACCCCATCCTGCCTGCTGCCCACCCCTGGAGATTTTGTCAATTCCAATGGTTTTCAAATGTCCACTGAAATCCTTTGGCACTGCGCCCAGCGTGCCAAGTACCACTGGGACCACTTTCACTGGCTTATGCCAGATTTGTTGCAGCTTGATTTTTAGATCTTCGTATTTCGCAGATTTCTCTAGCTGCTTCTACTCCTCTCCTCTCCAGACCAACCTAGAATGTCTCCGAGCCTCAACTCGGGTCCAAGTGACATTTTGCCCTCCCTCGCCCTCTGACTCCTTCCCTCTCCATTGCTCTTGATGCTATTTTGAAGAAGCTTTTTTTTCCCCTTAAGCAAACGCTGGGGATAATTGATACGCATCTTATAATTAGAGAGCTCCACTCTGCAATTATTACATTTTCTAAGCTGCAGCTGCTTCCTACTCATTATCAGGTTAAGGAACTTCTCCTGATAGTAACACTGTAGCCAACCCCACAATTAAGCAGCAGACCACCCAGCACTCGCTGTGGGCATGTGCTCCAGGCCTGCGAGGGGGTCCAGTGACCTTGCCCCATGCTTGCTCTTCAACTTTACTTTCAGTAGAGAGGAGGGAGAGACACCTCTAGACCCAGGGATGACCTGGAGGCGAATCTCTAGGGCCCTGGAGTTCCACTGACCTGGCTATAGCAGCGCGTCCACTTGGAGGGAGACTTCTCCTCCCTCTTGCTCCAAGTCCATTTGAATCACAAGTGGCCAGTGAGCTCTGGGACCCCTGCGAGAAGGGGTCCTCTCGTATCCCAGCTGTGCCCACAGAGAAATGCCTTCCTGTGAGGTCGAAGTGCCAAGCCTCCTGGCTCCAGAGATTTATTTATTTAATTTGATTTTTTTTTAATGCAGCCCTTCCCCTTAGACTCAGGGCAGCTTACAATATGTTAGCAATAGTACTTTTTAAAAACACAGCCAGCCTATTGCCCCCACAATCCAGGTCCTCATTTTACCCACCTCGGAAGGATGGAAGGCTGAGTCAACCTTGAGCCGGTGATGAGATTTGAACCACTGACCTGCAGATCTAGCAGACAGCTTTAGTGGCCCAGCCACCTTGGCTCCTTTGATGGAAAACCAAATGATGGAAAATTTGATTTGATGGAAAACTAAATGATGGTTGCGATTGGAGCTGGTGCGTGTTGGTTTTCCCCCATGACTCATGAGCTGTTCCTGAGCCCTGTTCAGAAGCATTTAGGGACCCCAGTTAGTCCAGGAGGGCATAATCCCAAAGGGTTGGAAGAAGCATTAATATTACCATAATGTCTATCACTGACATTACATAACATGACTATTACCGTGTGTTGTATCTTGTGATTATTTTGAGAGGGGCGGCATACAAGTCCAATTAATAAATAATGATGGTATTTTATGATCATTTATTTATTTGTTTTGTCTTATTTATTCATTCATTCATTCATTCATTCAATTTTTATGCCGCCCTTCTCCTTAGACTCAGGGCGGCTTACAACATGTTAGCAATAGCACTTTTTTTAACAGAGCTAGGCTATTGCCCCCACAATCCGGGTCCTCATTTTACCCACCTCAGAAGGATGGAAGGATGAGTCAACCTTGAGCCGGTGATGAGATTTGAACCGCTGACCTTCAGATCTACAAGTCAGCTTCAGTGGCCTGCACTACAGCACTCTACTTGCTGCGCCACCCCGGCCCATACGTATTGGTGGTATACAAAGATATAATAATATTTATATACATGATACTAGTAAAAGGGAAACATTAGGACATGGGACAGAAGGCACTCTGGTGCACTTATGCACACCCCTTACTGGCCTTTTAGGATTCGGGAGAGGTCAACAGTGGATAATCTAAGGGTAAAGTTTTTGAGTTAGGTGATGATACTACAGATTATGATTATGATTGCATGTACACTGAGAGCTTATGCACCAGAGACAAATAGCAATAGCATTTAGACATGTGCCGCTTCTACAGCCCTTTCTAAGCGGTTTACAGAGTCAGCATATATTGTCCCCAACAATCTGGGTCCTCATTTGACCCACCTCAGAATGATGGAAGGCTGAGCCAACCTTGAGTTGGTGGTGAGATTTGAACTGCTGAACTACAGCTAGCAGTTACCTGAAGTAGCCTGCAGTGCTGCACTCTAACCACTGAGCCATCCCAGTTCTACCGGGGCAAATACCTTGTTGTCCAATCATACTAGGGCAATATTCTGTTCTATCCTGTTCCATTATGTTATGCTATGCTGTGCTGTGCTGTGCTAAGCTATGTTATTCAAAATTCAAAAATTTTCCCTACCGATTTGGTGGGCGTGGTGTGGCTTGGTGGGCATGGCTTGGTGGGCATGGCTTGGTAGGCATGGTTTGGTGGGCATGGCTTAGTAGGCATGGCTTGATAGGCATGGCTTGGTAGGCATGGCTTGGTGGGCATGGCTTGGTGGGCATGGCTTAATAGGCATGGCTTGGTAGGCATGGTTTGGTGGGCATGGCTCGGTGGGCATGGCTCGGTGGGCATGGCTCGGAGGCATGGCTTGGTGGGCATGGCTTGGTGGGTATGGCTTGGTGGGCATGGCTTGGTGGACATGGCTCGGTGAGCATGGCTTGGTGGGCATGGCTCGGGTGGGCATGGCTCGGTGGGCATGGCTCGGTGGGCATGGCTCAGAGGCATTGCTTGGTGGGCATGGCTTAGTGGGCATGGCTCGGAGGCATGGCTCAGAGGCATGGCTTGGTAGGCATGGCTCGGTGGGCATGGTTCGGTGGGCATGGCTCAGAGGCATGGCTTGGTGGGCATGGCTTGGTGGGCATGGCTCGGAGGCATGGCTCAGAGGCATGGCTTGGTAGGCATGGCTTGGTAGGCATGGCTCGGTGGGCATGGCTCGGTGGGCATGGCTCGATGGGCATGGCTCGGTGGGCATGGCTCGGAGGCATGGCTCAGAGGCATGGCTTGGTGGGCATGGCTTGGTAGGCATGGCTTGGTGGGCATGGCTTGGTGGGCATGGCTTGGTAGGCATGGCTTGGTAGTCATAGCTTGGTAGGCATGGCTTGGTGGGCATGGCTTGGTGGGCATGGCTTGGTGGGCATGGCTCGGAGGCATGGCTTGGTGGGCATGGCTTGGTGGGCATGGCTTGGTGGGCATGGCTTGGTGGGCTTGGCTTGGTAGGCATGGCTTGGTAGGCATGGCTCGGTGGGCATGGCTCAGTGAGCATGGCTCGGTAGGCATGGCTCGGAGGTATGGCTTGGTGGGCATGGCTTGGTGGGCATGGCTTGGTGGGCATGGCTTGGTAGGCATGGCTCGGTGGGCATGGCTCAGTGGGCATGGCTTGGTGGGCATGACTTGGTGGGCATGGCTTGGTAGGCATGGCTCGGTGGGCATGGCTCGGTGGACATGGCTCGGTGGGCATGGCAAGGAAAGAATACTGCAAAAATACTGCAAAATCTCTTATTCCCACCCAACTCTGGGGCCAGGCAGAGGTGGTATTTGCTGGTTCTCCAAACTACTCAAAATTTCCACTTCCGGTTCTCCAGAACCTTCTGAATTTGACCCTGATTCCATTCAATTCCATTCCATTTTGTTCTCTGTTTTTGCACTCTGTAACTTAATTCAGAGACTTCCGGATGCTGACAATTCTGGCCACCATAGGACCACCCTTTCAGAGGCAGCCTTATTTAACTAGCCAGCTAAATTACCTCTTAATTCCTAATCAATTTCCAAACTGCCTGCCTGGTAGAAGAGGCTTTGGGGGAAAGGAGAACGACTTCAATCAATTGCAATGAACAGAAACATGGGGCAGATCTTAAAAAAGCTGATATGGCCTCACAAAACCTTAGTCAATAAACCTTATTTCACCAAAATCTTAGTGGGCTAAGAGACAGTTTGGTGTAGCAGTGAAGGGCTGCAAAAATAATTTACTACCACACTGTGGCGTGGCTAATTTTGTGAGTGTGGCTTACTGGCCATGTGACCAGGTGGGAGTGGCTTAATGATCATGTGACCAGGATGGCTTGAGGTCACGTGACTGGCTTAAAGGATTTGTTTTAGGGTTAGGGTGCCTGGCCTCAAAGAGATACAATTTCCCTGTCTATTTACTATTATTGAACACCCAAAATATATTATTTAATTCTATGTATATATGCCATATTACACAAAGGCACACAAAAATATACATTATCTACTATATAAACTGCATGTGTAAGTACACACACACAAACACGCACAGCTCTTCTAAAATTACACACATTCAACCTCATTTACTGTGACAGACCCAGAGCCCAGAAGGGGGGGAGAGAAAAAATCAAAAGTTTTCTACCAGTTCTTCATAACTTTGGGGGGAAAGTGTAAAGAAGAGCAACTAAGATGATTAAAAGCCTGGAGACTAAAACATGGAGAACGGTTGTAGGGATTGGTTTTGGCTAGTCTAGAGAAAATAAGTGTTAGGGGTGACAAAATAGCAGTTTTCCAGTAATTGAGTGTCCATGACAAAGAAGGGGGTGGTCAACCTATTCTCCAGAGCACCAGAAGGCAGGGCAAGAAACAATGGATGGAAACAAATCAAGGAAAGAAGCAACCTGGAATTGCGGAGAAACTTCGTAACAGGGGGGACAATTCACCCATAGAACAGCTGGCCTTCAGATGTTGTGGGTGCTTCATCACTGGAGGTTTTTAAGAAGAGACTGGACAGTCACTTGTATTGAATCTAATAGGATCTCCTGCTTGAGCAGGGGGAGGGGGAGGTGGGACAGTCCCCATTTTAAGCTATTTGTCCCACATCCCAGTGACCGATTAGGTCCCACAGAGTTGGCCTTCTCCGGGTCCAGTTGGCCGCTCCATTTTATGCATGGTTTGTTTGGGTTGTATGAGTGTTTTTAATCAAGGGTTTTAAACTGTTTTGCTTTTTTAATCATTGGATTTGTATTTTGTATTCCTGTTGTGAGCCACTCTGAGTCTTCGGAGAGGGATGGCATACAAATCTAAGAAAGAAAAAAAGAAAGGAGGGAGAGAGAGAGAGAAAGAAAGAAAGGAGGGAGGGAGGGAGAGAGAGAGAGAGAGAGAGAGAGAGAGAGAGAAAGAAAGAAAGAAAGAAAGAAAGAAAGAAAGAAAGAAAGACTTAAGAAGTCCAAATTTTTCAAAATACCAGTCGGTGGCTTGACTGCCAGCTGGAGATTACATTGGAGGCGGAAGGACCATCAGGAGTCTGTGGAGAGGGGCGGCATATAAATCTAATAAATAAATAAATGAATAAATTTCTTCCTCCTTTGATGCCAGGCTTGAGGGAATCGTCCAGAAGGCATCTCAGTTTCCACGCTGCCCGAAATCGGCCAACGCAAAGCTGAGTTTCTACACGGCTTCCAAGTTTTTTCCCCAGCAGATTCTACTTGCCGATGCTGGGAAAAAAATTGGAAGCTGCGAAGAAGGGCAAACCAAGCTGCAGCACACAGAGCGAAATTTCCTTCAGACCAAGTAGCAAGGTAGGAGGGGGGGGAGAAAAATATGAGGGTTGCAAATAGCTGCAGAGTGCAACAGGATCTGATCTAAACACTGAGGTAAAAGTTTGTAGAGATTTTTCAGTCGTCCATCCCTCTCCACTCCCTGTCAATGGTGTCCTGCTTTACCGAAGTAAAAATCTGGTCACCTTAGATCAGTGTTTCCCAACCTTGGCAACTTGAAGATATCTGGACTTCAACTCCCAGAATTCCCCAGCCAGCATTCGCTGACTGGGGAATTCTGGGAGTTGAAGTCCAAATATCTTCAAGTTGCCAAGGTTGGGAAACACTGCCTTAGATAATGAGCAAAATTGGTTTTCTGTCTAGTTTTAGCTAAGCAGGAACAGTTGCCCTTGGGGACAACAAGAAGAGAAATGAGCTGCAAATAGCCAAGGAGGGCTAGGGATAATCCAGAACACAAGCGAAGAGGAAAAGTGAGGCACCCATGGAAGACATATTGCCAGAGACAGAAAAGGTCAAAGGCCACACAGAGCTAAATGCTCTGGAGGCAAAATCAACATCTGATAATTAGGGCTAATTTATCTGTCCAAGTTTTGAGGTGACTATGATTTGTCATTGTTTTTAGTAGGTGATATAAGTACCTGGAAATAGAGCTGTCATTCCAGCACAGGAAATGTCCCATTATCAATGTAGGTCTGTGCAAGAGAAGCTGCCATAATCTACCTGGTCCTCCACAAGGGGGGGGGGGGGCGAGAGGGGGGGCATCAGTCAGGGGGTGTCTGGAAAACATCCAGAGATTGAGGCAAAATTGGGAAAGAAGCTTTGATTTAAATGCTGGCACTTCTTAGGAAAGGCAACCAAGAGGGACAAAGACAGATGTGGACTCTTGGCAGTTCTACGTAGTTGTTAAAGAATCCAACTTCTAATCAGAGCAGGTCTTGAAAAAAGTATTTGACCTGCTAGTTGGAAAAGATAAAGTTGGATCAGAGAAAGGAGGAGGAGGAGGAAGAGGAAGAAGAAGAGGAAGAAGAGGAAGAAGAGGAAGAAGAGGAAGAAGAGGAAGAAGAGGAAGAAGAGGAAAAGAGGAAAAGAGGAAGAAGAGGAAGAAGAGGAAGAAGAGGAAGAAGAGGAAGAAGAGGAAGAAGAGGAAGAAGAGGAAGAAGAGGAAGAAGAGGAAGAAGAGGAAGAAGAGTTGTTGTTTTGGTCACCATGATAAAAAAAAAGATGTTGAAACTCTAGATTTATTTATTTATTTTGTCCAATACACAATGAGGGTTTTAGTGGGTATAGGGGAGCGTTTGCCCAGGTTCACCTGGTGCATCAGTTGCGACCCTATCTGGACCGGGATTCACTGCTCACAGTCACTCATGCCCTCATCACCTCGAGGCTCGACTACTGTAATGCTCTCTACATGGGGCTACCTTTGAAAAGTGTTCGGAAACTTCAGATCGTGCAGAATGCAGCTGCGAGAGCAGTCATGGGCTTCCCAAGGCATGCCCATGTTACACCAACACTCTGCAGTCTGCATTGGTTGCCGATCAATTTCCGGTCACAATTCAAAGTGTTGGTTATGACCTATAAAGCCCTTCGTGGCATTGGACCAGAATATCTCCGAGACCGCCTTCTGCTGCACGAATCCCAGCGACCGATTAGGTCCCACAGAGTGGGCCTTCTCCGGGTCCCGTCAACTAAACAATGTTGGTTGGCGGGCCCCAGGGGAACAGCCTTCTCTGTGGCAGCCCCAACTCTCTGGAACCAGCTCCCCCCAGAGATTAGAACTGCCCCTACCCTCCTTGCCTTTTGTAAACTCCTCAAAACCCACCTTTGTCGTCAGGCATGGGGGAACTGAGATATTTCCCCCGGGCCTATATAATTTATGTATGGTATGTTTGTATGTATGTCTGCTTAATAATGGGTTTTTTTAAATATTTTAAATTGTAAATTATTAGATTTGCCATGAACGGTTTTATTGTGTTGTGAGCCGCTCCGAGTCTACGGAGAGGGGCAGCATACAAATCTAATAAATAAATAAATAAATATATCTATATATACATAGTAAAATACATAATGAAGGTTATAGAGGAGATACTCATAGTAAAATATATCTAAGAAATAATAGAAAAGAAGGTACAGTAATAGAACATATCAATGAAAGAATAGAAGAAGAGATATAGGAATACAAGAAAGGTATAGGAGATATAGGAGAGCAATAGGACAGGGGACAGAAGGCACTCTAGTGCACTTGTACTCGCCCCTTAAATAGTGCAGAGAAGAATACCAAAGATAATTTAGGGACTAGTATCTAAAATATAATGGCCTGTAGCAAGAACAGGAAATCTCTAGTCTAGGGTAAGGTGATGAGTCCCACTTTTGAGCAATTTGTCCCGCATCCCATGGCATTTTTTAAAAGTCCCAATTTTTTGAAAGAGATTGCGTTGGAGCCAGAAGGACCGGCTCTTCATCCTTTGATGCCGGGCAATGACATGGCTTGAAGGGATCGCCCGGCAAGCAGCTGAGCTTCCATGCTGGTATAAGATCTTTTGCCATGAGCAAGGGATTGGACTAGAAGACCTCCAGGGTCCCTTCTCACTCTATTTCCTTCGTTCATTCAGCAGCCAACAGACCCCCTCCTGCTGATGTGCACCAGAACAAAGTTTTTGGTGACTTTCTCCTCTGCTATTAAAAGAGCAGAGATTCTTTTTCTGTTGTCTTAGAAGTGCACATTTTATTTACTTACCTACAAGTCTAATAAATATAAGTCTAATAAATTATTATTATTATTATTATTATTATTATTATTATTATTATTATACTTACTTACTTACTTACTTACTTACTTACTTACTTACTTACTTACTTACTTACTTACTTACTTACTGTATTTGTATGCTACTCACTCCAAACAGACTCTGAGTGGCTAACAATCAGAATAAATACAACAACAATAAAAACAGTTACAATCTAATAATAAAAGTCAGTAATAACAGTAATAAAATAAAAAACATACATGCTTGCAATCAGCCTAATTCCAGGCCTGCTGGAAAAACCAGGTCTTAGCGAAAGACCAGTAGGGTGGAGATAGTGCAGATCTTTGGAGGCAGTTGGTTCCAAAGGGTCGGAGCCACCACAGAGAAGGCTCTTCCCCGAGGTCCCGCCCACCAACATTGTTTGGCGGACAGGTCATGGAGAAGGTCAATTCTGTGGGCCCTTACTGACTGCAGTGAGATATTAGGGAGGAGGTGGTCCCGTAACTAGTCTGGCCTTGAGCCATTTAGGACTTTAAAGGTGATAACCAACATCTTGAATTGCATTCGGAGACCGACTGGCAACCAATACAGCGCGCATAAAGGTAGAGTGATACGGGCATACCTTGGTACACCTATTATTGCACGCACTGCTGCATTCTGCACCAGCTGAAGTCTCCGAACGGTCTTCAAGGGTAGCCCCATGTAGAGCACATTGCAATAGTCAAGACAAGATATGATGAGGGCATGAGTGACTGTGCAGAGTGTTTCTTGGTCAAGTTAGTGCCACAACTGGTAGACAAGGCAGACTTGTGTAAAAGCCCCCCTAGCCACAGCTGAGAGATGTTGTTCTAGCCTCAGCTGTGGATCTAGGAAGACAACCAAGTTGTTTTCAGAGGGGGAAATTTCTTCCCCTCCCAGCACCAAAGACGGGCAGATGGTACCACCTTTAGGAGGAAAGGTTGATGGAATTCCCTTCCAGAATAGGTCGTGACAGCTGTCAGCCTGGATAGCTTCAAGGCAGGATTAGACAGATTCATGGATGCCAAGTGTATCGGTGGTTATTGAAATGGATGTCCAAGTGCCACCCTTATGTTGGTTGAGGCAGGTAGGATTCCCTTGAGTAACATTTGTTGGGGGTCAGGGGAAAGGGAGGGTCTTGCCTTCTCTTTCTTTCTTTTTTTTAATTATTTTTTATTAATTTTAAACAAATTTATACACACACAACATAAAACAGTGCATTGTGAAATGTGCCCATCACCCAGACACACACACATTCCCCACCACCAAATCGGGGGTGTTTCTTATATAGTCCACTTGACCCAAGAGCAATATATCTATTTACATATTATGGAGTGATTCCAATTTATTTCTTGTAGCTTGGCAGGCAGAATTCCCTTGGGTCCCATTTGTTGGGGGTCAAGGGGAAGGGAGCGTTTTGCCTTCTCTTTCTGCTCAAGATCCCCATGGACAATTGGTGGGCCACTGTGGGACACAGAATGCTGGACGCGATGGGCTTTGGCCTGATTCAGCAGGGCTCTTCTTAGGTTCTTATGTTCTCATGACAAAAGACAGAATCTGCACTAAGCACTCGGGACACAAAATCGTTTTAAATGCTGCATCTGGGAGTCAGGTTTGGCTTTGACCCAGAGCTCTTGGCTTCAATCCTTTGGACATAGCTCAGCTCATCCTCCTTCTGCATTCCTTGCGTGCCTTTGTACACTAAAGCTCAGCTTTACCTGGAAAAGCCAACGCTTCTTCAGTCTCCCTAGAACTGAACAAAAAATGGCTAGAGATTCTTTTCCTAGCTGAGCTGAAATTCTCAGGAATCTCTGAATGGACCAAGCCTGCCAAAAATTCCAAGCAAGCAGATGCTGGATCTTTGCCTTTGGCTTCTTCTGAGGGAATCGAGCCTGCCAAAGCCCAGTCAAGTGGAATGTAAATTTTTAAATTTTATTTTAAACAGGTTAGAGTCTACCTCTAAGATTAAGAAGATATTTAACCTTGCGAAACTCTCAAAAGAGCACTAATGCATAATTAAAATCTAATCAACTCCATAATAATTTAATGACTATTGACTTCCATAAAAATATTTGTGCAACGTGATTCTTAAAAGTTTTTTTGGAGAAAGGAGTTAGTGATCCTCATTCTGTGGTTTGGGGAAAGATATTATATTAACATCTTCTGGGTAAATAAACCTCTGTATTTCCATGAAGGCAGTGTAGGTACAATGGTTAGAGACTTAAGATGACCAATACACAGGTAGTTTTCAACTTACCACCGCAATTTGAGTCCAAAATTTATGTTGCTAAGTGAGACAGTTTGCCTCATTTTATGACCTTTATTACCACAGTTGTTAAGTGAATCACTGCTATTCGTAAGCTAGTAACATGGTTATTAAGTGAATATTTGGACAGGGAGTCTCTACTCACAGTCACTCGTGCCCTTATCACCTCGAGGTTCGACTACTACAATGATCTCTACATAGGGCTACCCTTGAAGAGTGTTCAGAAACTACAAATCATGCAGAATGTGGCGGCGTGAACAGTCATGGGTCTGCCCAGACATTCACATATCTCTCCAGCACTCCACGGACTGCATTGGCTGCAGGTTGGTGGGACCATGGGGGAAGGCCTTCTCTGGGGCCGCCCCAGCTTTATGGAACCAACTACCCCCCCGATGTCATACTGCTCCCACCCTACTGGCTTTCCATAAGGCCACGAAGACCTGGGTTTGCTGGCAGGCCTGGGGGCCATGAACTAACAACTGACAGGACCACACGGCCTGTCTTCGGAGAGGGGTGGCATACAAATCTAATAAATTATTATTATTATTATTATTATTATTATTATTATTATTATTATTATTTATTATGAATGGCATGTATGTATGACTGTTTTATAACTAATGGGTTTCTTTTAATACTGGGTTTATAGTTTTAGATTATGTTTGACTTCTTTTTATTGTTTTGTATCTATTTGTGTTTCTATTTATATTATTATTGTAAGCTGTCCTGAGTCCTTTGGGATTGGTTTGTGTGTGTCTTATATTTTAAAATCAATAAAAAAAATTATTTTTTAAAAAAATTAATATGAGTCAGTTGCGAAGAGTCTGAGTTTTGAACTGGTGATTGGGTGGGTTGCCGCCGTGTGTGAAAACCATCCATAAGTCATTTTTTTCAATGTTTTTGTAACTTTGAACAGTCACTAAAGGAATAGTTGTAAATTAAGGACTATCTGTAATGAAAGCTTTAGTGTCATTTGATTCTGATCCAGCTGGTCCTTCCAGTTCTTCTGCATTCCCTTCTGGCAGGATGCTTGGAAGGAGAAAGGAAGCTGCCATGTAAGCTGCCTGCCTGGCTTTGATGCTGCCCTGGTATATATTACCAAACATCTGGATCAGCAGCGGGTTGCATAGAAACACAGAAACGGCAGAAAAAGATTGACGGCAGAAAAAGACTTCATGGTCCATCTAGTCTGCCCTTATACTATTTTCTGTATTTTATCTTAGGATAGATCTATGTTTATCCCAGGCATGTTTAAATTCAGTTACTGTGGATTTACCAACCACGTCTGCTGGAAGTTTGTTCCAAGCATCTACTACTACTCTTTCAGTCAAATAATATTTTCTCGCTTTGCTTCTGATCTTTCCCCCAACTGACCTCAGATTGTGTCCCCTTGTTCTTGTGTTCACTTTCCTATTAAAAACACTTCCCTCCTGAACCTTATTTAACCCTTTAACATGTTTAAATTTTTCGATCATGTCCCCCCTTTCCCTTCTGTCCACCAGACTATACAGATTGAGTTCATTAAGTCTTTCCTGATAGGTTTTATGCTTAAGACTTTCCACCATTTTTGTAGCCCGTATTTGGACCCGTTCAATTTTATCCATATCTTTTTGTAGGGGAGGTCTCCAGAACTGAACACAGTATTCCAAATATCACCAGTGCTCTATATAGCGTGATCACAATCTCCCTCTTCCTGCTTGTTATACCTCTAGCTATGCAGCCAAGCATTCTGCTTGCGTTTCCTACCACCTGTTGTACTTACCCACATACCGGTGCGCTATGTGTGCATCCTCCTGATTCGACCGTGCCCGCACTCACATCCCTCACAAGATTTTCCTTCTGTGCCTGCACAGGAAGCAAAAATGTGCCAAAATCTTTCAAGGGAGGCTTGTGCATGAGCGATTTTGGAGATTGTTTGCTTCTGCATATGTGCAGAAGCAGAAAAATGCCAAAATCTCACATGCGCAAGCATCCCTATGCGGGATTTTGCCTCTGCGCATGTGTAGGAAGCAAAAAAGGCCCCAAAATTCAGGAAAAAAAGATGGTGCTGCCCATTGGACCAACAAAGACGAGACTGGAGTGGTTGCATGCAAATTGCACAATTGGCACCTGCTACCAGAACAGAGTCTCCTAGCCAGTGAAGGGCTGCAAAAAAATTTACTACCGCACTATGGGTGTGGCTTATTTTGTTGGTATGGCTTGCCGGGCATATAACCAGGTAGGAGTGGCTTGAAGATCATGTGACCAGGGGGTGGCTTAAAGGTCATGTGACTGTCTTAAAGGTGGCCAACTTGACGTCACTCACGTCATGGGTTAGGGTTAGGGTACCTGGCCTCTCCTCACCTCAAAGAGATCTAATTTCCCCATCTATTTACTATTACTACTACTACTACTACTACTACTACTACTACTACTATTATTATTATTATTATTATTATTATTATTATTTATTAGATTTGTATGCTGCCCCTCTCTGAAAACTCGGGGCAGCTCACAGAATAGATACAGAGATAAACATATAGAACAAATTTAATAATTAAAAAAACAACTAAAAACCCTAATGTAATACACAATCATACAGTCCAATCACACCATACATTACATTTATTGGTCAGAGTACTAAACAAAATAAAACAAATAGCTTAGAACTACGTCACCTTAAACACGACCTAAGCATAGACCATAAAATCATCTGCTACAATGTCCTTCCTGTCAATGACTACTTCAGCTTCAACCACAGCAACACACGAGGACACAACAGATACAAACTTAAAATAAACTGCTCTAAACTCGACTGCAGGAAATACGACTTTAGTAACCGAGGAGTTGATGCATGGAACTCATTACCTGACTCTGTAGTTTCATCACCCACCCACCCCAAATTTCATCCTTAGTCTACCCACTGTTGACCTTAGTCTACCCACTGTTGACCTCTGCCGATTCCTAAGAGGTCAGTAAGGGGCGTGCATAAGTGCACCAGAGTGCCTTCCGTCCCCTGTCCTAATGTTTCTCTCTTACGAGTATCATGTATGTAAATATTGTTATATCTTTGTATACAATTCAACTTGACAAAAAAACAAATAAATAAAAATAAATGAATAAATGAAATGTCTCATTTTCTTAAGTTTGGCTGTCGCTCTGCAATACTTCCATCTTTGGTCCTAGTGTTGATCTCAGGACCTATGGAAGATCAGTCACAGAAAAGTCCCTTCATGATTATTATCCTGTCTCACCTTGGTCTCTTCCTCTTGAGAAGTTAGTTGAATTGCAACCAGTTGCAATGAGGCTCCTCCGAGACCCAGATGGCTCCACCAAGTCCCGGCTTCTCACCAAGCCTCTGGCAAGCAGGAGGCGGGCGTTCATTCCATTTCATCTCCTGTGCCATTGTTGCTATCTTTTATTGATTGTATTTGTAGTTTCTTTGTTTCATTGTTGTGAGCCTTGGGAGTCAGCATGCAAGTTTAATAAATTACAGTGGTACCTCTACCTAAGAATGCCTCTACTTACGAACTTTTCTAGATAAGAACCGGGTGTTCAAGATTTTTTTGCCTCTTCTCAAGAACCATTTTCCACTTACAAACCTGAGCCTTCGAAACTGTAGCCGGAAAAGGCAGGGAGAAACCTCCATGGGGCCTCTCTAGGAATCTCCTGAGAGGAAACAGGGCCGGAAAAGGCAGGGAGAAGCCTCCATGGGGCTTCTCCAGGAATCTCCTGGGAGGAAACAGGGATGGAAAAGGCAGGGAGAAGCCTCCATGGCACCTCTCTAGGAATCTCCTGAGGGGAAACAGGGCCTCCACCCTCCCTGTGGTTTCCCCAATCACACACGTTATTTGCTTTTACATTGATTCCTATGAGAAAAATTGCTTCTTCTTACAAACTTTTCTACTTAAGAAGCTGGTCATGGAATGAATTAAGTTCTTAAGTAGAGGTACCACTGTATTTAATACCTTTCACTCTTTGCTCTTTAAGTGGGGCCACTTGAGCTGCTCTCGAGGCCTCCAGGACTTCCATTCCAAGGGATGCTGACTGAGGGCCATCTTCGCAAACTGGGTTCCACCATCCCGACACATTCACACTGACAGGAGCGGCTGGCACAGTGCCGTTTTTTGCCAAGGGAAAGGGTGGCAGCTGATGGGCCTTGATTTGCTCTCTCTGCGCCTGGCTTTGAGAAGAGTTTCTTCCTGGAAATCCAGTCCGCTCCGGCTTTGTCGGCTTTCCAGAAGTCATTACACGAGCTATTCCTGAGAGCCTCTGAGTGATGAACTCCACGGCTGATTTATTGGTTTTGTTTTATTTCTGTTGACATGAAGATGGTTGGGATTCTGTTTATAGCCTTGCTGAGTTGCTACCGTGGATGATTTAGTGCACTAGGTTGCATTTATCTTTTATTATTTTACTGTCGGCATTTTTTGCACATGGGATGGGTACCGGGTTAATCGCCAGCAAGTAGAAATCCAGCAATAAATGCTTCCATGTCTGGCCGACCTCCCCCTCTCTCTTCTGGGCAAGAGGGAAGAACAGCTACTAACATGAAATTGGGGCAAGGTCCCACCTGCTTGGAAAGCCCTCTCCCCTTCTTTCGGGACTGGGGTGGCCCCTTCCACCTGCTCTATGGTGAGAAATCTTTGCATTTATCCCTTCATTCGGTTGTTGCTTCAACCTGTATTACTCTGGGGAGTGTCTCCCACATCCCACTCTGCTGGAGAGCCTCTGTTTTCATGAGCATCTGTAGATTTTTATTTATTTATTTATTTATTTTGTCCAATACACAATAATATACAACAAAGCCTATAGAGATATAGTAGAGAAGATATAGGAGATATAGGAGAGACTATATGACAGGGGACAGAAGGCACTCTAGTGCGCTTATGCACGCCCCTTACTGACCTCTTAGGAATCTGGACAGGTCAACCGTGAATAGTCTACAGGTAAAGTGTTGGGGGTTAGGGGATGATACTACGGAGTCTGATAATGAGTTCCACGCTTCAACAATTCGATTACTAAAGTCGTATTTTTTACAGTCAAGTTTGGAGCGGTTAATATTAAGCTTGAATATGTTGTGTGCTCTTGTGTTTTTGTGGTTGAAGCTGAAGTAGTCTTTGACAGGCAGGGCATTGCATCATATGATCTTGTGGGCAATACTTAGATCATGTTTGAGACGTCGTAGTTCTAAGCTTTCAAGACCTAGGATTGTAAGTCTAGTTTTGTAAAGAATTCTGTTTCGGGTAGAGGAGTGAAGGGCTCTTCTGGTGAAGTATCTTTGGACAGTTTCGAGGGTGTTAATGTCTGAGATGCGATATGGGTTCCAAACAGATGAGCTGTATTCTAGGATGGGTCTGGCGAAAGTTTTGTAAGCTCTGGTAAGTAGTGAGAGATTTCCAGAGCAGAAGCTACGTAGGATTCGATTAACAACTCTATCTAGTTGATGATTAGTCATCATCAACTACGTTAGGCCGAAGCCATCATTACTGAGTTAGAGACTTGGGCCTACCACAGGTAGAATAGTCCTGTGGGAATTGGGGAGAGATGGTTACATGAGAGGGAAAGATACTAGCCAGAACAAATAAGAAACACAGAAACATAGAAGATTGACAGCAGAAAAAGACCTCATGGTCCATCTAGTCTGCCCTTAAATTCTTTCCAGAGATTCAAAGTCAGCTTTTGTTCAGCACCAGCTGGAAGTACAGGGGAGGATTGTGGACATTGAGAGAATCGGCGTGGTCCACGTGATGAACTTGTGAGTGTTGGCCTGAGGGATGAACCTTAATCTGGGTGGAGAACTGTAGGAAAAGTTAGTATCAGGTTGACTATAGTTCGTAACCAACGAACTCTGTCAATGAATGGCTCTGTCAATAAATTGGAACTTGGAAGAAGGCTCAAGGTTGGGACTCTGATTTATTTCTCGGATTCTAATTGGAATGCTGACCCATTGTCTTCCTCCTCCTCTTCCTCCTCAGACAAAAATGCAGAGAAGACCAATAAAGATGATTAGGGGACTAGAGGCTAAAACATATGAAGAACGGTTGCAGGAACTGGGCAGGGCTAGTTTGATGTGGAGAAGGACTTGTACACTTGACTTCTTTTTATTGTATTTGTATTTTTATGTTATTGTAAGCTGCCTGAGTCCTTCGGGATTGGGCCGCATAGAAGACAAATCAAATCAAATCCATAAATTAAAGACATGAAGAACAGTTGTCGTGGCTTATGCATTTTCTTTCAACATCTTTCAGTGCAAATTGGGTGCTCTGGGGTGGAGCTCCATTTTCGCTACCCCAAGGCATTCCCCCCTTTCCGGGCAACAGCCCACCCCTGGTTGCAGGATTTGGGTTTGGCTAATCTAGGGTGGAAAAGAACTAAGACAACAGCAATGTCCCAGAAGATGAAGGGCTTCCACAAAGATATAGATTTATTATTAGAGTTGGAAGGGACCTTGTAGGTCAGCTAATCCAAGCAGGAGTTCCTATACCATTTGAGACAGATGGCAGCCCAATCTCCCTTTGAAGGTCGCCAGTATTGGGGCTCTCACAACCCCTGCTGGAAAGCTGTTCCACTGGTTGATCGCTCTCACCGTCAGAAAGTTCCTCCTCACTTCCAAGTTGAATCTCTCCTTGGTCAGCTTCCATCCATTATTCCTTGTTGGCTTTCTGATGCCATCATGATGTTCATCCATCATGTTTGAAGAGGATCTTGACATCTACTGGGTTCTGGGCTGTACACAAGGGTGGGCTACTGCCCGGACGGGGGGGGGGGAAATGCAGTGGAGTAGTGAAAATGGAGCTCCACCCCAGAGCACCCAATATTTTTATTATTATTATTATTATTATTATTATTATTATTATTATTATTATTTAGATTTGTATGCCACCCCTCTCCGAGGACTTGGAGCATCTTACAACAAACATGCAATGTACAAATCCAATGTTAAAAATCAAGGACAATTGTAAAACCCTTTATTAAAAACAACCATACAACACAACAAACTATACATAAAGCAGAACAGCCGGGGGAATCAATTTCCCCATGCCTGGTGACATAGGTGGGTTTTCAGGAGTTTGCAGAAGGCAAGGAGAGTGGGGGCAGGCTTAATCTCCGGGGGGACATGATTCCAGAGGGCCGGGGCTGTCACAGGGAAGGCTCTTCCCCTGGGTCCCACCAAACGACATTGTTTTGTCGATGGAACCCGGAGAAGGCCAACTCTGTGGGAGCTAATTGGTCGCTGGGATTCGTGCGGCCGAAGGTATTCTTGTCCGATGGCATGTAGGGCTTTATAGGTCATAACCAACACTTTGAATTGTGACTGGAAACTGATCGGCAACCAATGCAGACTGTTGAGTGTTGATGTGACATGGCAGATCTGGGAAAGACAATGATTACTCTCGCAGCTACATTCTGCACGAACACTTTTCAAAGGTAGCCCCATGTAGAGAGCATTACAGTAGTCGAACCTCGAGGTGATGACAGCATGAGTGACTGTGAGCAGTGACTCCTGGTCCAAATAGGGCGGCAACTGGTGCACCAGGTGGACCTGGGCGAACGCCCGCCTCGCCACAGCTGAAAGATGGTGCTCTAGTGTCAGCTGTGGATCAAGGAGGACGCCCAATTTGCACTGAAAGATGTTGAAAGAAAATGCAGGGCGTCCTGCATAAGCCACACCCACAGTGTGGTAGTAAAAAATTTGGTAGCCCTTCTCTGGCTGTATGCAATGTGTCTGCAGGTGGCTGGTAAGGCCAATGCAGGCATGAACTGTTCTGCCACATGTTGGGCAGACGTGTGGGCAACGTTGTCACAGCATTTGAAATCCTCCTTCAAGTCGCTCAATATCAACACCACCCTCTGGGAAACCCTGGCACAAGATCGACCAACATGGCACATGCTCATCCACCAAGGCTGCCAGACATCGGAGGCCAGAAGAAAATTCTGGTGCCATAGAGCAGTGTTTCCCAACCTTGGCAACTTGAAGATATTTGGACTTCAACTCCCAGAATTCCCCAGCCAGCATTCAGTTGTCAAGGTTAGGAAACACTGCCATAGAGAACAGCCTGACACCCCCCCCCCCTCCTCTCTGTGGCAGCCCCTCAAGTATTGGAACATTGCAATCCTTTTTATTTATTAATTAATTAGATTTCTATGCCACCCTTCTCGAAGCGACTCAGGGCGGTGTACAACATTGTAAATACAGAGAATATATGTGAGAAATCTATTTATTTATTTATTCATTCATTTATTTATTTAATTTTACTTCTATGCTGACCAATCCTGAAGGACTCAGGATGGCTTACAGTTACACCAATAAAATTACAGAACAGTAAATTAATTTACTGCTCCGGGTCCTCGGAGAGGGGTGGCATACAAATCTAATAAATAATAATAATAGTAGTAATAATAATAATAATAATAATAATAATAATAATAATAATAATTTAAAAGTACATATACAAAATTAATAAAAATCTAAAACCCCTTATGCAGTCATCCATATTCATCCAATTCAATCATTCATATCAGCTGGGGACAATCTAGTGGCTCATGATCCCCATGCCCGCCGGCAGAGGTAGGTCTTCAGAGCTTTACGAAAAACCAGGAGGGAGAGGGTGGTACATGCAGAGGGAATTCATTCCAGAGGGGAGGGGCCGCCACAGAGAAGGCTCTTCCCCTAGATCCCGCCCGGCAACATTGTTTGGCCAACAGGTCCTACAGAAGGCCAATTCTGTGGGACCTAACCGGCTGCTGAGATGCATGAGATAGAGTCAAGAAGAGAAGGTCAACTTCTTCTCCAAAGCACAAGAAGGCAAGATGAGAAACGATGGATGGAAATTAATCAAGAAGAGCAGCAACCTGGAATTAAGGAGAAATTTCTTGGCAGTGGGAACAATTAGCCAGTGGAACAGAAGTTGCCACCAGAGGTTGTAGGTGCTTCATCACTGAAGTTTTGCAAGAAGAGCCAGGACAGCCACTTGTCTGAAATGTTATGGGGTCCAGCTCCGTTCTGATTGATTGCTTGCAGAAGAAAATCCCAGAGATTCTCCCCACAATGCAGGAGATGAAAGGATTAGGGGAAGAATCTCAAAATAAAAATTAAAACCTTTTTCCCTTAACCCAGACATGCCATAATATACATAGATTAAAATTGGTTAATCCCGCATCCTTAAGATCCATTAAATGATCTATGTATAGGAGATAAACAAATATATTTACAAAATTTGTGAAATTCTATATTTTCTTTTTTTATTATTTTGTTTTTTATGGTATCCTTTTGCTACAGTTCTTGACTTGAAAGATACAGGTTTCATATATCTGTATTCTTTTTAGCCCTTAAGAAATATAGAGTTAATTTAGGAGAGCATGAAAAACACCCATATGGAAAACCGCAAACTGAATATTATGTTGTTTATTTATAAAACATAATAAGGAAAGAAAGAGGGAGCAAGGTATCTCTAATTTTTTTTATGTGTATATATTTGTATTTGCTTTTTTGTATTGTTTATTCTTTAATATTTTTTTAAAAAAAGGATTAGGGGAATAGCCCTGATAGAGCAGTTGCCCAGAGGATGGGATGCAGAGTTGCGGTTAGGAGAGGGACGCCAAGCGAGGATGAAAAGGCACGACGGGAAGAGCAGCTGCTGTTGTGCGCTTCAGATTCGGAGAGGAAGAGGGGGTCTTTGACCGAAAGCATTATGCGTCTCCCCGAGATGGCACCAAGTCTCGCTTGGTTTAAGAAGTTTATTTATTTATTTATTATGAGAAGTTGCCAAGATGGGCCACGTCCACAGCTGCCTTGTCCCTTCAAAATCCAAAAGATGCCCGGCCCAAATATTAGTGCCTCCTATTGCATCCCAGCTTTTATTATTTATTTATTCTTTTATTAATTGGACTTATATGCCGCCCCCTCTCTGCGTTTCATTAGTAACAGCCTGGGATGTGCCTGATTGGAGGATAGCTGAGCGGGAGACACGTGGGTTCTCTATTGGCTGCCGCGTCTGACAGCCAATTGGTCAGATTGCGGCTGAGGTAATTTTTAGCCTACATTTCGGGTTTATCTATTTCTTTATTATTTATTCATTGGATTTATATGCCATCCCTCTCCAAGGACTCAGGGTGGCATACAACATATGAAAAAGAAAATGATACAATAATATTTATGTATTTATTTGTTTGTTTGTTTGTTTGTTTGTTTATTTATTTATTTATTTATTTGACTACAGTACTATGCTGCCCAGTCCCAAAAGACTCGGGGCTGCTTACAAATTTATTTATTTATCTATCTATCTATCTATCTATCTATCTATCTATCTATCTATTTATTTATTTATTAGATTTGTATGCCGCCCCTCTCCAAAGACTCGGAGCAGCTCACAACAGGAACAAAAAATACAAATCCAATGATTAAAAAAAGCAGAACAGTTTTTTAAAAAGCCCTTGATTAAAAACATTCATGCAACCCAAACAAACCATACATAAAATGGAGCGGCCAAGGGGGAATCAATTTCCCCATGCCTGGTGGTAAAGGCGGGTTTTTAGGAGTGGGGGCGGTCCTGATCTCCGAAGGGAGTTGATTCCAGAGGGTCGGGGCCGCCACAGAGAAGGCTCTTACCCTGGGTCGCACCAGACAGCATTGTTTTGTCGATGGGACCCGGAGAAGGCCAACTCTGTGGGACCTAATCGGTCGCTTGGATTCATGCGGTAATAATATAATAATATATATAATAATAATAATATAATACAATTCAAAAAGATACAAGCAATAAAAAGAAGCCAAAATTAATATCTAAAACCAAACCCCGTAATAAAACCCATTTGTATAAAAACAGTCATAACCTATCTATCTATTTATTTATTTATTCGATTTTTATGCCACCCTTCTCCTTAGACTCAGGGTGGCTTACAACATGTTAACCATAGCACATTTAACAGAGCCAGCCTATTGGCCCCACAATCCGTGTCCTCATTTGACCCACCTCAGAGGGATGGAAAGCTGAGTCAACCTTGAGCCAGTGATGAGATTTGAACTGCTGACCTTCAGATCTACAGTCAGCTTCAGTGGCCTACAGTCCTGTACTCTACCTGCTGCGCCACCCCGCCTCATAATCACACGCATACACACCATTCATACAGTTTGACCACGAAAGATGTACAATTTATGGGCCCCAGGCCTGCCGACAAAGCCAGGTCTTTGTGGCCTTGTGGAAGGCCAGTAGGATGGGAGCAGTATGGACATTGGGGAGTAGTTGGTTCCATAGAGTTGGAATTAATTAACTAATTTAAAACTAATTATACAATCTATAATCCCCAATTTATGTTAAAAAAAAAACCAGTCATACCTGTTGTGTATACTCCTGTTCAGTTTGGGGATTTTTCAGATTCTGATTCAGAAAGTGGTTATGAATTAGTGCTAGGGCCTGATTTAGAGGCAGAAGAAGTGGGAGACCAACCACAGGACGTTTCTATGGGTTCAGATTCAAGTGAAGGAGAAACAGATGCTAGATGGATAAATCCTTATTTCAGACGCTTGCAGAGGTGAAGAGAGCAAGTGTCACGGAAGAAATATTAAGGAGAGGAATGGGTTAATTAGTTAAGTAATTAATTCGTCACGTCCAGGTGTCAGCGGAAGAGAAGGGTTGAGTTGTCAATCTGCTACTAAGAAATATGGAGGTTTCTTCAAGCAGCTCCAAAAGTAACCTTTGCCTTGTGTGCTTTTAATTGCAGTTTTTATTACCCTGGGCTAACTCTGACTAGCCATAAATCTCAGAATGACTTGTGGAATGCTTTAATGATTTTGATGTTGCCTTGCCTACTAAGGTTTAAGATAAGAGAGCGCTGCGTGCCGAGATGATTCAGTGTGAAACAGAGGAAAGAAAAATAAAGATGATGTGGTGTTTTACAAATCTATGCATTTAGCAATCCTTTATTCCAATTAACAGTGGCCTTAGCCGGAGATCAGAACAATACCCACTCAGATAGCAACCATACATGACATGCATCGGCCAGGGGGCTACAGTCTAATTGCCCCAAGCTTGGCAACATATGTGAGACTTAAACCACGAACGATAACTCCTGCAAAGAACACTCCCACAAACTTCCCCTTTTATGCATGCTGCAGAATCCCCTATTACTCTCAGCTGTGATCAAGATCCCCTCCTGCGTCTGTGCAGCTGTTCCTGTCTCCCCCTAATCCTTCGCGCACACACATTCAGAATCGGATCATTCATCACCCCCTCCTCATCCGACCCAGACAAGACCCTAGCTGGGGGTTCCTTAGGCATTGCAGGGCCTCCACCTCTATCCCTCCAGCACTTTCGGCTTCCATCTCTCCTTCCCCCTCACTGTCTAAATCCTCCAATAGCCACACAGGTCTCCGATGCTTGGATGGACCAGGCTCATCTGGCTCAAAATCCTTTGTCAGAGGAGTTGGCTATGATCCAACCACAGCAGCCTGGAGACTGGCAAGGTGTGTTTTGTGTTAGGTATTAAGACTGCCCAGGCTACTCTCTGGTCTGCTGTTTCAGTGAGAAAAGGGAGACCGCTGATTGGTTGAGCCATCTGAAAGCTCTCTATAAAAGGGGAAGCTGTCAACCTGGCGCTCTGCTGGATCTTGTACACAGTTGAAATAAAGAGCTGTTGCCTTAAGCCTGTTTCAAGCCTCTTCAGTCCCAGAACTTGACATTGTGTTGTCTGAAAACATGGTTGTCTGTGGACAGAAAGGGCAATGACAGGACTCATCAAGGGGGGGCATGCCACTCATCAAGTGGGCACCAGGGAGGGTGGTGTGCCAAGGAGCCATTAAGCACCTTTTTGGATGGGGTGCAGAGATCAGATTTAGATTTAACTGGATTTCTATGCCCCCCTCTCCGAGGACTCGGGACTGCTCACAACACGTACAGAAAAACAGGAAACAGTAATAACAATCCTATTAATAATACATTAAAAACAATATTTAACATTCTAATTTAAAAAAACTATCAATACCATTCATTCAACAATCAAACTAAAACATTCATTGGTCGGGGGGGAAGATCTAAGGAACCCCAGGCCTGTCGGCAAAGATGAGTTTGTAAACTCTTTCGGAAGGCGAGAAGGGTTGGGGCAGTACGAATCTCCGGGGGGAGCTGATTCCAGAGGGCCAGGGCCCCCACAGAGAAGGCTCTTCCCCTAGGCCCCGCCAGCCGACATTGTTTGGTCGACAGGACCCTGAGGAGACCAACTCTGTGGAACCTCACCGGTCGCTGGGATTCGTGCGGCAGAAGGCAGTCTCGGAGATAGGCTGGTCCTATGCCATGTAGGGCTTTATAGGTCATAACCAACACTTTGAATTGTGTCCGGAAACAGATCGGTAGCCAATGCAGTCCGTGGAATGATGACGAGAGAAGCCTGTCTCTTCCCAGGAACCTCTGGGGAAAAGCAAAAAATCCTAGGTAGGTAGAAATTAGGTCATATCCCTGAATTGTTTGAATAAGTGGGGCAGTGTGTACATTTTATTTATTTACTTTCCTACAGGGCATCTGTTGTGAGTGTACAATAAATCATTTCTGCAGCTGCCGGGCAAACTTCCTAGTGCCGACCCAAAGAAATGCAGGCAGATTGAACTTGCCCCAATTACTCTGTATCTGGGTATTTCCCCTCCCCGCCCTCAGCCTGCCCTCCCCCCTCACCTCATTTTGTAAAATTGCATTTGTGCTTTCCTGTTTCTTGCTGCCTCCTCCTCCGAGGCTTAAGAGAAGGGCGGCATACAAATCTAATAAATTGAATTGAATTGAATTGAATTGAATTCTCCTGCTAGATTTGTAGAGAACATGGTTCCTTTGGCCTTGGGGTCAGAAGGAGAGCCTTCATACCCTTGGAGCATAGGTCTCCAAACTTGGCAACAAGTCATCAAGGTTGGAGAAGTCCACAAGTCTTAAAAGATGGGAGAAGTCCACAAGTCTTAAAGTTGTCAAGGTGGGAGAAGTCCACAAGTCTTAAAGTTATCAAGGTGCGAGAAGTCCACAAGTCCTAAAGTTATGAAGCTGGGAGAAGTCCACAAGTCTTAAAATTGTCAAGGTGCGAGAAGTCCACAAGTCCTAAAGTTATGAAGGTGGGAGAAGTCGCTATTACGAATAATTTTGGAGACAGAGGGCATCCCTGCTTGGTGCCATTTAATATTTTAATACTCTGCGTTCTTTGTCCATTCACTCTTATATATGCTTCATTTCCTTTATAGATCTCTTTTATAGTTTCACAAAATTTTTCCCCCATATTTAATTTGTTACATAATTTATATAAATAACTATGGTTAACTTTATCGAACGCTTTATAAACATCTAATTTCAAAATTCCCAATTTCCTTTTAGTAACGGTAGCATGGTGCATCACATTCATTACATTTCTAATTGGTTCACTTATTTTCCTTCCCTTCACGAATCCATATTGATCCTCTTCAATTATTTTTGGTAAAATATTTTCTAGTCTATTTGCCAGTATTTTCATAAATATTTTATAATCCTGATTTGCCAAACTGATCGGACGGTAAGACCCAGGCTCCCTTAAATCTCGACCCATCTTCGGAATGGTAACAATTTCTGAAAGCTTCCATGTCTGCGGGATATCACGATTTGACAATATATTATTAAACAATTTCCCCAAATGCGGAAGCAAAACATTCACATAAGTTTTATAAAATTCCCCTGTAAACCCATCTGGGCCCGGTGCTTTGGCTTGTTTTAACCCTTTAATTACTCTAGCAATTTCATCTTGTGTGATTTCTGCAATCAAAATTTGTTTGTCTTCTTCACTTACTATTTTCCCAACCTTGAGGACTTCTATCTTCACTTGCTCCTCTTTATACAAATCTTCATAATATTTCCTCATTATCTCCTCTAACTGGTCATTACCAAATCTAAGACAAGATAACACTTGGGCAGGATATAGAATAGGGAAATTAGAAATGAAAATAAATTTATTTGCAGATGATGCAATTATATTGACCCAGACCCCGATGGAGATGATTAAAGGTATAATAAATATTTTACAAGAGTTTAAGCAGGAATCGGGACTGTCGGTTAATATGGAAAAATCAGAGATTATGTGTTTAAATACAGATCCGAGAGAACAGATAGAAATTAGGAAAGAATCAGGGTTGAAATTAGGACTTAAAAAAATAAAATATTTGGGAATTTGGTTATTAAAAAACCCAGGGAAAATGGAAGAGATTAATTATAGAATAACATGGAGGAAAATGTTGAAACAGATGAGGAGCTGGAAAGATAAAAAGCTAAGGAGACTCTCTAAAATAAGAGCTTTAAAAATGATGATAGCTCCCAAGATGATGTACCTATTTCAGGTGCTGTCGGGGGGGTTATCGGTATGTAAGGTTAAAGAGTGGGACAAAAAATTAAATTATTGGATTGAAGAAGATAAGAGACCAAGAATAAGAAAAAAGTGGTTAATTGCGAATGAAAAAGAGGGGGGATGGGGTGTTCCATGTTTGGAGCTGTATAGGGAAGCCTTTCAAATGGAAAGGTTAATGGAGTTGCAATTAAGTGAAAATAAATGGGCGAAATTGGAAAAACAGATAAACGGGATGAATAATAGAGAATTGATTTTTAGGAAGTGGAATAGGAAAGATATAGGGAAATTAATAGGCCCAATGAAAGGGACTATGGAAATTTGGAAAAAATGGCAAGGGAAAATAGGATCATATAAATCTAAACTGTCATCGCTTTATGTAATAAATAGAGAAAACGAAACTAACTTAAATAGGGTTATAGGAGAGTTGAAGGGAAGAGGGATAACTAAGATAGAACAGTTATACGAGAAGGACGGCAGGCCAAGTAGAAATCGCATAGAATGGTGGTTAGGTAAGGGAAGGTGGCTACAAATAAATGCAATATGTAAATATCTAAATGAAAGGGAGAATAAAGAAGTATTATGGCGGGAGGAGACAGGGTTAGAGAAAATAATAAGAGAAAAAAGTGAGGGGATAAAGGCGCAAGCAACTAATATATACAAACTGCTAGTGCAGTCAGATGGGGACACGATTGATGGATTGACTAAATGGTGGCAAAATGAGATATTAGTAGAGGTACAAGAAATGGAAAATATAGTAGAAGATATAAGGAAAATTAAAAATACAAGAATTAGGGAAATGAGAAGGAAAATATTACATAAGTGGTATTTTACTCCCGTTCAATTTGCACATTTTCAGCAGAATGTTAGGGGGAATTGTTGGCATGGTTGTCAAGATAAAGGAGTGTTTATGCATATGTTTTGGGAATGCCCAATAGTGCAGGAATTTTGGCAAAAAGTGAAAGAGGATATTAATGGAATGTTAAATATACAATGGACAATCACTAAGGAAATGGCAGTACTAGTAAAAAGCAATGCGATGGGAGAATTTAGAGAAATAAAAAAAGCAGCAATAGAAAGTGCTCAGGCAGTAATAGTTTTGGGTTGGAAGGATGCGACAAAATGGACAATGCAAAATTGGTATAGGTACATGGTGGATCATATTCAATTTGAAATTATGGAAAAAAGGATAAATTTGGATAATGAAACTGATTTGGGACAGCTGATGGGACGGTGGGACAAGGTAAGACGATATATGACGAGCAGAATCCGAGACCAAGCTACAAGAAATAAACTAGAATCACTCTATAATATGTAGACAGATATATTGCTCTTGGGTTAAGTGGATTAAAAAAGAAATACCCCCAATTTGGTGGTGGGGAATGTGTGTATGTCGGGGTGATGGGCACAATTCACATCTCACTATGCACTGTTTTATGTTGTGTGATTTAAATTGTTAAAAATCAATAAATAAAAATTAAAAAAAAAAAAAAAAAGAAGGTGGGAGAAGTCCACAAGTCTTAAAATTGTCAAGGTAGGAGAAGTCCACAAGTTTTAAAATTGTCAAGGTGGGATAAGTCCACAAGTTTTAAAATTATCAAGGTGGGAGAAGTCCACAAGTCTTAAAGTTGTCAAGGTGGGAGAAGTCTACAAGTCTTAAAATTATCAAGGTGGGAGAAGTCCACAAGTCTTAAAGTTGTCAAGGTTGGAGACCCCTACCCTGGAGCAAGGAAGGGAGTGGGGTGTCTCTGCCACATGAGTCCCAGCAACCGATTAGGTCCCACAGAATCAGTCTTCTCCAGGTCCCGTCAACTTCTCAATGTCACTTGGCGGGTCCTAGGGGAAGAGCCTTCTCTGTGCGGGCCCCGGCCCTCTGGAATCATTCCCCCCGCAGAGAATCATACCTCCTCCATCCTCCTCGCCTTATGTAAGAGTCTAAAGACTCATTTGTGTCGTCATGCTTGGGGCCATTAGACTCCAGCTGCCTGGCCAACAAGTGTAGGTATGTCTTTTTAAAAAAACAGAATGAATTCTTTTTAAATGCTATTATGTTTTTTTTAAATTTAATTAGTTAAATTAATTGGATTTAGACATTTGTACTGTTTGTTTGATATGTTGCAAGCTGCCCCGAGTCCTCGGAGAGGGGCGGCATATAAATCCAATTAATAAATAAATAGAATATCAGGCTGGAATAAACAGAATAAATAAAATCCTCCCACCAAGCCTCCACCACCAAGGATGGTCGGTGTCAGTTGACCTCTAAAGAGCAAGGAGGCCCTCCTTTCTCCTGGCTGCATGCACACAGACACTCTCCCAGGACTAGGAGACAGACAGAAACATCTGCCAACATCAAAGGCCTCGTCCCAAAGGCTGGTCCAGAAATTACCCTGGCTGAATTGTGGTTATGGGGTCACCCAGGTCCAGATCAAAGCAAGCACCCAGGATCCCTGTTCAGCTGGCAAAAGCCGAGATTGAGGGTTGATTATTCATTCAGCATCGGCAAACATGAAATATATTTAGCTGGCAAAATCCAGAATAAGGAGAATGCAAAAGCAGAGAGAGAGAAACCACAATCAAAAGTTAGCAACAATTATATATCTTCCTCAGTATTCAAAAATGGGTCCAGGAACTACAGACCAATAAACATAGATCCATCCTAAGATAAAATACAGGAAATAGTATAAGGGCAGACTAGACTAGTACCACATGATACTTGACAAATGTATTTTTTCTTTTATGTACGCTGAGAGCGTATGTACCAAGACAAATTCCTTCCTCACACTTGGCCAATAAAATTCTATTCTATTCTATTCTATTCTATATGGACCAGGAGGTCTTTTTATGCCGCCAGTCTTCTATGTTTCTATCAGCTGCACATCAATAGCTGAGAAGATCCTGGAAAAGATAATCAAGCAGCGGATCTGTATATGATTGCTTGATTTGGGTATGTATGTAGCTGAGTATATATCTGGTTAGTCTATTGTATACATTGTAAATAATATTTATGCTCTACAATATTAGTCTGTGTTATTATCTGAACAACCACCACTGCCACAGATACTCTGCTTCAAGTTCGTTATTCTAACATTGGTAATAAGCATAGTGTGGGTTGCTAATAGGGCCTCCTGAAATGTTTTCGATTGCTCCAGTTTGTGCATTCAGGTGGACGTCTCCGGCTGCAACTCTGGCTTTTCTTTCTTCTGCCAAAAATATTCCTCCTCGTAACAACCCTCCCTTTCTTACTTGGAGTAGAAATTGGCTCTCTCTAGAATCCAGACCCTCCTGGAAGAAACTCAAAGATCACAAATTAGGCATCCGGGGGGTGGGGGAGTGAACGGGCAATTCCAGCAAAATATAGGTCCGATTCGATCTTCTTGAACTTGTAGAGCCATTTCGGCACAGACAAAACATAAGGGACAAGTGAGGGCAAGCAAAGCCTCGGATTGCCCAGTAATTTATTTTGTGGCAGGAAATGTTTTATTAGAGGAAAACCACTAAATGGGTACCTTGGTGTTCAATGAAAACATCTGATCATAAAAGGAAGCCCTGGGAAGTGTTCGTAGCCGGAAGAGCATCCAACTCTATCCTGGCCAGGGCCCAGATGCTTCCAACAGCAGCCCGGGCTCTTTCTCCAGCTTGTGGCTAATCCATCTTCTTCCTGTTTGAAAACAAGGCAGCAAGTTTTCTAAGCCTTGTTCAACAAACATCAGCCTTGTTCCTCCCCTTCCTTTAACGATGAGATTTTCCCCCTTGAGATTCTTTCCAGGGAGTTTCTCTGCTTTTTCTGCAAGCAAGAATGTTATTCCTTCCAAACAGCTGTTTTGCATGATGGAGAAGGAGGGGTGGGGTGGGCCCTGCGAGGCAGAGGGGGGTGACAGGCAGAGGGGAATGGCACAAATCGCTTCCAGAATTCCCCCTCCCCTCAAAATAAGATGGGGGCTCCAGTCTTCAGAAGCTCATTCTGCAGAGGCCACCCATGTGAACCCAAATAATCCTTTGTTTAGTCACAACAGAGGGGTGTCAAAGCATCAAGCAAATGGCCAACCCCCCAAATAGCAAATGGCGATATTCCAACATTTGAGGGGCTGCCACTAAGCAGGAAGGGTAAACTTATTTATCCAAAGCGCCGGAAGGCAAGACGAGAAACAATGGATGGAAACTGATCAAGGAGAGAAGCAACCTAAAACTAAGGAGAAACTTCCTGACAGTGAAAATAATTAACCAGAGGAAAGGCTTGCTTTCAGAAGTTGTGGCTGCTTCATCCACTGGAGGTTTTGAAGAAGAGACAAGACAGCTGTCTGAACAAGCAACAGCATTTAGGCCTATATACCACTTTGCAGTGCTTTACAGCCCTCTCTAAGCCATTTCCAGAGTAAGCATACTGTATTGCCCCCGACAATCTGGGTTCTCATTTTACCCACCAAGGAAGGGAGGGAAGAAGGGAGGGAGGGAGGGAGGGAGGGAGGAAGGAAGGAAGGAAGGAAGGAAGGAAGGAAGGAAGGAAGGAATAGCAATAGCACTTAGGCTTATATACCACTTCAAAGTAAGCATACTGTATTGCCCCCGACAATCTGGGTTCTCATTTTACCCACCAAGGAAGGGAGGGAAGAAGGGAGGGAGGGAGGGAGGGAGGAAGGAAGGAAGGAAGGAAGGAAGGAAGGAAGGAAGGAAGGAAGGAAGGAAGGAAGGAAGGAAGGAAGGAATAGCACTTAGGCTTATATACCACTTCAAAGTAAGCATACTGTATTGCCCCCGACAATCTGGGTTCTCATTTTACCCACCAAGGAAGGGAGGGAGGGAGGGAGGAAGGAAGGAAGGAAGGAAGGAAGGAAGGAAGGAAGGAAGGAAGGAAGGAAGGAAAGAATAGCAATAGCACTTAGGCTTATATACCACTTCAGAGTGCTTTACAGCCCTCTCTAAGCCATTTCCAGAGAGTAAGCATACTATATTGCCCCCCGACAATCTGGGTTCTCATTTTAGCCACCAAGGAAGGAAGGGAGGGAGGTGGAAGGGAAGGAAGGAAGGAAGGAAGGAAGGAAGGAAGGAAGGAAGGAAGGAAGGAAGGAAGGAATAGCAATAGCACTTAGGCTTATATACCACTTCAGAGTGCTTTACAGCCCTCTCTAAGCCATTTCCAGAGAGTAAGCCTACTGTATTGCCCCCCGACAATCTGGGTTCTCATTTTACCCACCAAGGAAGGAAGGGAGGGAGGTGGAAGGGAAGGAAGGGAAGGAAGGAAGGAAGGAAGGAAGGAAGGAATAGCAATAGCAATAACACTTAGACTTATATACCACTTATACTTATGTACCACTTCACAGTGCTTTATAGTGGTTTATAGAGAGCAAGCATACTGCATTGTCCCTGGCAATCTGGGTTCTCATTTTACCCACCAAGAGAGGAAGAGAGGGAGGGAGGGAAGGGGGGAAGGAAGGAAGGGATAGCAATAGCATTTAGACTTATATACCGCTTCATAGTGCTTTCCAGCCCTCTCTAAGTGGTTTACAGAGAGTCAGTCTCTTGCCCTCAACAATCTGGGTCCTCATTTTACCGACCTCGGAAGGATGGAAGGCTGAGTCAACCTTGAGCCTACTGAGATTCGATCTGCCCAACTGCTGGCAGCTGGTAAGCAGCAGAAATAGCTTGCAGTACTGTACTCTAACCACTGCAACACCGAGGCTCTCTAGCAATATAGGCTCTCCTGTTTGATCAGAGGGTTGGGCTAGAAGACCTCCAAGGTTCCCTCTAGTTCCATTCTGATTGATTGAACACATGCAGAAAACAATGAAGAAGAAGGCATCCCACCCGTTTTTACTGTTCTGTTGAGCATGGAAACATTTCTCGGCCCAAGCCAGAGGCTATAATTTCAGAACGCATCACATTTTGGCTTGCCTGTTCTGAAAAAGTCTTTGACATTTCTACTGGCAGGAAACGTAGATGAATTTTGTCAGATGTTCGCAAGATGTGTTGATTTGTTACCGCTCCATTAACAATCCAACAACGAAGAGTGATTTGTGTGCATCTTATAAACAGTATTTCCTTTACAGTTTTTCTCTATAAATCTATTAATAAATATATCTATCTGCTATATCTAAACTTATAGAGTCCTATAGACCAGAATATCTCCGGGACCGCCTTCTGCCGCACGAATCCCAGCGACTGGTTAGGTCCCACAGAGTGGGCCTTCTCCGGGTCCCGTCGACTAAACAATGCCGTCTGGCGGGACCCAGGGGAAGAGCCTTCTCTGTGGTGGCTCGGACCCTCTGGAACCAGCTCCCCCCAGAGATTAGGATTGCCCCCACCCTCCTTGCCTTTCGGAAACTCCTTAAAACCCACCTCTGCCATCAGGCATGGGGGAATTGAAACATCTCCCCCTTGCCCATGTAATTTCTGTTTATGATTCGATTGTGTGCTTGTTTTTTATATATTAGGGTTTCTTTTGGATTTTTTAACCTGAAACTGTAATTTAGATTGCTAAATATTAGATTTCTTACTATGTATTGTTTTTTACCATTGTTGTGAACCGCCCTGAGTCTACGGAGAGGGGCGGCATATAAATCCAATAAATCTAATCTAATCTAATCTATAGTCATTTTTAACTAAATATCAATATATACATTTATACGTCTTCTTTTTTCTTTCCATTCTTCCTTTCCAACCAGTTATAAATTAAATTCCAAACTCCAAAATATTCTGAGTCTTCTGTCCCTGGCTTCCTTTCACCTCCACTCAATTGCCACCAGCCACCGATCAGATAAGTACCCGCCAATTCTCTTCTTCAGCGTCAGCTGGGAGGAGATGAGCTTTGACAGATGGCTCAGCCGCCTGACAAACGTTGTTCTACTTTGACAAAGCATTTTGCACTGGTGCGTTCAAGAGGAACCAGTTATCACCTGATATCACCAAGCACTCTTCTGGAATCAAAGTAGAATAGAGTTATTTCAGAATAACGTTGGAATGCTGGAATAAAACCATCTGTTCAAATGTCCCTGATTTAAAGGCATCTTCTGTAGCGGAATGGGACAACTTTTCCTCTCCCTTTTCCACCTGTCTGTCTCCCCCTGATTTCTGATTTTGATGCAATTCCTTTCATTCTGATTGTTGTACATTTATCTTTTTACTGTTTGTGAACTGCCTTTGAGGAAGATGGGTATCTGATAAATATAATCAACAAACAAGCAAAGAAATCCATGCAAAAGGGAGACCAAAATCATATCATACCAGAGCTTACAAAACTTTCACTAGACCTATTCTTGAATGCAGCTCATCTGTTTGGAACCCATACTGCATCTCGGACATAAACACCCTCGAAAATGTCCAAAAATACTTCACCAGAAGAGCCTTTATCTCCTCCACTCATAACAGAATACCCTACGAGACTAGACTTACAATCCTGGGTCTAGAAAGCTTAGAGCTACGACGTCTCAAACATGATCTAAGTATTGCCCTCAAGATCTGTTGCAATGTCCTGCCTGTCAACGACTATTTCCACTTCAATCAAAACAACACAAGAGCTCACAACAGATTCAAGCTTAATATTAACTGCTCCAAACTTGACTGTAAAAAATATGACTTTAGTAATCGAGTTGTCGAAGCGTGGAACTCATTACCGGACTCTGTGGTGTCAACCCCTAACCCCCAACATTTTACCCTTAGACTATCCATGGTTGACCTCTCCCGATTCCTAAGAGGTCAGTAAGGGGTGTGCATAAGTGCACTAGTGTGCCTTCCAGCCCCTGTCCTATTGTCTCTCCTATATCCCCTATATCCTCTCTTCTATCCTTTTAACTTTTCTTCTATTCTCTCATTTATATCCTATTCCTATACTTTCTCCTCTCTTCCATGATATATTTTACTTCGAGTATACCCTCTATAACCTTCATTGTATATTATTATGTTTTGGACAAAATAAATAAATAAATAAATAAATAAAAATATTTTGGAGTGAAGAAGGCAAACGGTGTCGGTGGCGAATAACTGTGTTCTGTGGTTCAAGCAATTTTGAAACTGCATTCAGAGGCCAGGGGAAAATTGTCAGCAGTAGCAGCAATATGTTGACATAGAAGTGATAGTTTCTAGCTTTCATCTTTTTTCCCCCCTGCGATCAAGGAGACATTGGGGGGAGGCCAGGCTGCGATGCCAGAAGTCTGGAGAAGTGCAAATGTTGTTTTTCTCTTCAAAGAGAGGAAAGTGTCAATCTGGAGAATTCCAGACCAGTCAACTGCCCAAACTGGAAGAGGTTTATGAAGCAGTTAATTCCCAATCATTTAGAAACAGTGAGTAGGTGCCAGTTGGGAGCGAGCAGGAGCAAGTCAATGTGAGATGGAGAGAACAGGCTGGAAGGGAGGGGGAAGGGAGGAAAATGAGAGGGAGAAGGAGAGAAAGAGAGAGGAAGGGAGGGAGAGGGGTGGGTGGGAGAGAGATGAGAAGAAGGAGAGAGAGGAGGGAGGGAGAAGGAGAAGAAAGGAAGGAAGGAAAGGAAAGGAGAGGGGGAGAAGGAGGGAAGGAAGGAAGGGAAGGAGGGAGGGGGGAGGGAGGGAGGAAGGAAGCAGAAGGAGGGAGGGAGAGAAAAGGAGAGGGAGGAGAAGGAAGGGAGAAAGGGAGTGGGAGAGAGATAAGAGGGAGAAGGAAAGAGAGGAGGGGGAGAGGGGGTGGGGGAGAGATGAGAAGGAGAAAGGGGGGAGAGAGAGTGAGAAGGAGGAGGAGTAAGGAAGAGAGGGAGGGAGTGGGGGAGGGAAGGAGGAGAGAGGAAAGGAGAAGGAAAGGGAGGAGAAGGGAGGGAGAGAGGGACAAGGTGAGAGATGAGAGGAAGAAGAGAGAGAAAGGGAAGGAGAGTGGGAAGTGGGAGAGAGATGAGAAGGAGTGAGAGAGAGAGGAAGGAAGGGAGAATGGAAGAAGGTGAGAGATGAGAGGAAGAAGGAAAAAGAGAGGAAGGGAGAGAGGGAAGAGACAGGTGAGATGGAGAAGGAGAAACAGAGAGAGGAAGAGAGGGGGCGAGAGGGAGAAGGAGAGGGAGAGAGGTGCAGGAAGGAGATCAGTTACTGAGCAGTGAATGTTTTCAGCAGAGCATTCCATTAAGTCTTCCATGAATTTATAGCAAAGTGTGGAGAGGACTGTGAAGCCATTCAATATTTATAAATGATCTGCCAGGGTGGTTAGAAAACATCGTTGTCAACTTTGCAAACACCACAAAACAGAGGACTAGCAAACCTTTCAAGAGAATAGCAATGATTTAGGGTTGTCTCAAGGATCTAAGTGCTATGACTGGTTTCCCTGCATAAGAGAAGAAGAGCTCTGCCAGGCCGCCTGCAATCCACGTGTGGCTGATCCGTGGCCTTTGCTCACATAAGAGACACAGTGGCCCAGCGCCATCCTAGTGGCATGACCTGGTGCACAACTACAGCAAAGTGATGTTGCTCCGTCTCCTTCTCGACCTTTGGGGGGAAAAAAGATTGAAATATAAAAATTGGTTTTATGAAAAGGCAGGAATTTAATTTAATTTAATTTAATTTATTAGACTTGTATGCCGCCCCTCTCTGCAGACTTGGGGCAGCTCACAACAAAATAGTGACAGTGTAGCAAATCTAATTTTAAAAACATTCTAAGACCAGCATTGGAACCATACAACACAATCTTACCATGCATAAACTGAATAAGCCTGGGGGGTATCTCAGTCCCCCCATGCCTGGCGACATAGGTGGGTCTTTAGTAACTTATGAAAGGCAAGGAGGGTGGGGGCGGTTCTAATCCCAGGGGGGAGTTGATTCCAGAGGGCTGGGGCCACCACAGAGAAGGCTCTTTCCCTGGGTCCCGCCAGACGACATTGTTTAGTCGATGGGACCTGGAGAAGGCCCAATCTGTGGGACCTTATCGGTTGCTGGGATTCGTGCGGCAGCACAGGGTCCCAAAGGTATTATTCCGAAGGAAGAGAGAGAAAAGCAGGAAGAGGGAGATTGTGATCCCGCTGTATAGAGCGCTGGTGAGACCACATTTGGGATACTGTTTCCAGTTCTGGAGAGCTCACCTAAAAAAAGATATGGACAAAATTGAACGGGTCCAAAAACGGGCTACAAAAATGGTGGAAGGTCTTAAGCATAAAACTTTATCAGGAAAGACTTCATGAACTCAGTCTGTATAGTCTGTAGGACAGAAGGGAAAGGGGGGACATGATCGAAACTTTTAAATATGTTAAAGGATTAAATAAGGTTCAGGAGGGAAGTGTTTTTAATAGGAAAGTGGACACAAGAACAAGGGGGCACAATCTGAGGTTAGTTGGGGGAAAGATCAGAAGCAACGTGAGAAAATATTATTTGACTGAAAGAGTAGTAGATGCTTGGAACAAACTTCCAGCAGAGGTGGTTGGTAAATCCACAGTAACTGAATTTAAAGATGCCTGGGATAAACATAGATCCATTCTAAGACAAAATACAGGAAAAATATAAGGACAGACTAGATTTTATTTATTTGTTTGTTTGTTTGTTTGTTTGTTTGTTTGTTTGTTTGTTTTGTCCAATACACAATGAAGGTTTTAGTGGGTATATATCAACATACACATAGTAAAATACATGATGAAGGTTATAGAGGAGATGCTCATAGTAAAATATATCTAAGAAATAATAGAAAAGAAGATATAGGAATAGAATATATCAATGAAAGAATAGAAGAAGAGATATAGGAATAGAGGAAAGGTATAGGAGATATAGTGAGGTCTTTTTCTGCCATTAATCTTCTATGTTTCTATGAAACATAGCCGCCCCGAGTCTGCGGAGAAGGGCGGCATACAGATCTAATAAGTTGTTATTATTATTATTATTATTATTATTATTATTATTATTGTTGTTGTTGTTGTTATTATTGTTATTATTGTTATTATTATTATTAAAAGTAAGAAAAAAGTAAACTTCCGTTCAACTTTAGGTACATGCCCAAGCAATTGCAACTGGATGGAATCAGGCATTGTTGATTAAGGTCAGAACTGAAGTTTCAACCATCAGTCTTTTTCATTCATTTATTAAACAGTCATCCATCTACCAAAAAAAGAAAGAAAAGGCAACACAATTATAAAGAAACATTTTTATTTTTATTTTTATTTTTTTTTAAAAAAGATGTACCACCAGACCAGCCCCATCAACCTCCTGGACAGGTTTAGGACCTACCAGAGGAAAATGGGCACAGATCCAAGAGCCAAATGGACCTAATCCAACAATCCAGCTCGTGACACAAGATCAGAGGCAAAGTTTAAAAACAATTAGCAGAAGCCTTCCATATACTCAAGGGCCGTGCAGCAATTTAAT
Organism: Erythrolamprus reginae; assembly: GCF_031021105.1. Classification (NCBI taxonomy): domain Eukaryota; kingdom Metazoa; phylum Chordata; class Lepidosauria; order Squamata; family Dipsadidae; genus Erythrolamprus; species Erythrolamprus reginae. Next base: position 35,050,460 of record NC_091957.1, read on the forward strand.
GTGATTCATCTCAAAAGAATTAGGTTGGCAAGCTTTGACTGAAGTTCTTTCTTTTTCCCCCAGACAAAAGGGGATTTCCCTGATAACTTGCTCTGACTAAACTCATAGTTTGCAAGCCTCGGCCTTATTTATTTATTTATTTACTTATTTACTTATTAGTTACGCTTATATGCCGCCCACTCCCGAAGGATTCTGGGTGGCTTCCAATAAATAGGAACAATGCATAACACAGCATAAAAACATTAATAAGAACCCCACCCAAACATACACACACACACACTCCCTCTCACTCCTAGCCAATCTAGGTTCCATTCGCTCAACGATATCCGGCCTGCTAGAAAGCTAGGTCTTCACGACTTTACAAAAGGCTGTTAAGATGGAAAGGGTGTGAATCTCCGGAGGCAGTTGGTTCCATAGGGTCGGAGCCCCCACAGAGAAGGCCCTTCCCGGGCAGCTGAACTCACCTTAGGAACTCACTGACTCAGCGCAAGAGAGGTGGCTATGCCAACTCTCGAAGGGACAAGAGTTACACTAATATCAGAGAAATTGATATAATATTGTCATTAAAGAAAGGATGCAAAAGGAGGGATGGGTGGGTGGATGGGCAGGCAGGCAGGCAGGGTTGATATTCCTGGAAGCGTCTGTAATATGGCAAATGATTTAGCTTTACTAGATGAGTGGTCAAAGCAATGGAAACTGCATTTAATGTTTCCAAATGTAAAATAATGCACTTGGGGAAAAGGAATCCTCAATCTGAGTATTGTATTGGCAGTTCTGTGTTAGCAAAAACTTCAGAAGAGAAGGATTTAGGGGTAGTGATTTCTGACAGTCTCAAAATGGGTGAACAATGCAGTCAGGCAGTAGGGAAAGCAAGTAGGATGCTTGGCTGCATAGCTAGAGGTATAACAAGCAGGAAGAGGGAGATTGTGATGCCACTGTATGTTGTGGTTAGCTCTGGCCCAGCTCCTGCCCCAAGGAATGTGGAGGTGGAGGTTGGGGAGACATCCACATGCCGCAGGCCTGTTTTGCTCCCAGTAGAATCTGCCGACGAAGTCTCCTCTGACCAAGGAAGCGTGAGTGACATGGAAGAGGGGAGTTTGGCAGACAGCCCAGGAGGAGATCAGTCATCTGTATCATCCCTGGATTCTGAACAAGAATTAATGACACATCCACCCATGAGTAGAGTGATGCATAGGAGACAACAACTGAAGGATTATTACAAGAGAAAATGAGGCCACCTGTGGTTGGGTGGGGCTGCTTTAATTAGTGCTACAGATAAAAGTGCAGCCTGGTGTTTTAGCCTCATGGGTGGGTGGGTGGGTGGGTGGATGGATGGATGGATGGTTGGTTGGATGGATGGATGGATGGACAGGTAAGTAGGTAGGTAGGTAGGTAGGTAGGTAGAATGGTTGACTTGTCCCGGAGTTAGTTGACTGCAATGAGTTGACCGTGGTGAGTGGGATGGTTCTGCATGAGTAACTAGCAAGTGCACACATGCGTCCACAGTTCCATTTATGTGAGTGGCATGTATGCACACCTGCCACTCATGCAAATGGAGCGCACATGTACATCCTTGCTCATTGCTCATGTATGGGGATGTTCATGCACACTTGCACACTTGACCACTATTTCTGTGACCTGGTTGAAAACAGAGGATTGGATCCCAGAACTATCTAGACTGGGCCTCGCGGGCATATATTGGGTGTCCAACTCAGCAGTTCTGTCCTATTGAACTACCCCGCTATCAGTCCCTCTACCACAAAGATCCTGCAGGGAAAGGCAGGGTGGGAAACTCTGAGATCTGGCAGGGTGAGAGCTGTGATCCATAAACACAAAGCTTTCCCTGTGACCCTGCCTGACAGATACAGTGTCCTTGTTGACATTCATAGGGATGCTAAGGTGGCAGGTCAAGCTCTTGGTGATGACAGTGATAGCTCACAGGAGCATCGTCTCTGAGACACAGAAGCTGCTTTGGATAGGGGAAGGTGTGGATTAATTATTATACAATAGTCACGTGAGAACAGCAAGGCATCTAAAAAGAGAAGCCACATTCTGCTTGGTGATTCAATTGCAAGAGATGTCAAATTAGGGAAGGGTGTGGAGGTTTTGAAAGAAATGAAACGTCTGCCTGGTGCTACTGCCAGCAGAGAAAAGTGGTGCATTGTTAAGATACTCAAGAAAGCTAGTAAGGACTGTGATGTTGAGGATGTTTCCCACCTTGGTGCCAATGGCCAGTCTGAAAAAAACTGTTTTCTCTGTTCAGAATGATTTCCAGAGCTTGGGGCAGGAACTTAAGCAGGATAGGTTGGAGCAATAAGGAAAAGATCAGTGCATAGAATAATTCAATGTGAGGCTATAGGAATGGTATAAATTGGAAGGTTTTTGGTGTGTGTGTGTGTGTGTGTGTGTGTGTGTGTGTGTGTGTATCACATGTTTTTGCTGAATTTGAAAATTAAGGGAGACTAGGATAGATCTATTTTGGCCTTATTTTGGCCTCATCAGCTAGCCATAACCTCACTGGGACTTGAACTTGCAACCTTGGCCTTGAAAGGCAGAGAATTAACCTCTAGGCTACAGTATCCAATCCCTTCAGCTCTGTGCCAGTATACTATATATACATAGATGAAAGAAAATGTAGGGAATCCTGCATAAGCCACGCCCACAGTGTGGTAGTAAAAATTTTGGTAGCCCTTCACTGTACATATGTTTGTATGTATTCATATGTATACGTGTGTGTATATATGAGGACCCAGATTGTGGGGGCTACACTCCAGATTTGCAACCTTCCTTGTGATCTGTGAAGATCTAAATAGTGCCCTGATCCCAGCTGTTCCCCAGCCTGGCATGAGTTAGCTGAGAGAGTGTACAGTATTTGGATTTTTGCATATAATCATTTTATTTAATTGGATTTGTATGCCGCCCCTCTCTTATGCTGCTGGGAGCAACCTTGGAGTCTCAACATGAACTTTGGATGACATGCAAAACTAAGAAAAAGATTTTATTATTATTATTATTATTATTATTATTATTATTATTATTATTATTATTATTATTATTTGTATGCCGCCTCTCTCCACAGACTCGGGGCAGCTCACAACAATAATAAAACAGTGTACAATGAACAAATCTATTATTTAAAAATATCTAAAAACCCATTAATTTAAAAACATACAGCACAAGCATACCATACATAAAACTATAAAAGCCTGGGGAAGATGTCTCAGTTTCCCCATGCCTGATGGCAGAGGTGGGTTTTAAGGAGTTTGCGAAAGGCAAGGAGGGTGGGGGCAATCCTAATCTCCAGGGGGAGCTGATTCCAGAGGGTCGGGGCCGCCACAGAGAAGGCTCTTCCCCTGGGTCCCGCCAGACGACATTGTTTAGTCGACAGGACCTTGAGAAGGCCAACTCTGTGGGACCTAACTGGTCGCTGGGATGCATGCAGCAGAAGGCGGTCTCGGAGATATTCTGGTCCGATGCCATGAAGGGCTTTATAGGTCATAACCAACACTTTGAATTGTAACTGGAAACTGATCAGCAACCGATGCAGATAAAAACAACTCCAAGCATGGAATCACAGAGGCAGCCCACAAGAGCCATTGGGCAGCAAAAGTAAACCTCACAGGGGAAGAAGCCCTAAGGGTTGGACCACTGGGCTTCTTGGAGCCAAAGATTTAGTGCACTTAGCCATGGTGAATGCTGGCCTTGACAAGACTTTTGTTGGTCTTCAGCAAGAGAGGCCTTTGCCCAGGAGAGTCAGAATAACAGAGCCCCTTTCTAAAGGGAGTCCTTAGGTGGGCCCTGCCGGTCACAAGTTAATAGCTTATTAATTGACATCTGTGTAGTCACAGTTTACACACTAAGGAAAACCTTTAGGCTTATCCATCATTTGCACAAACTCAGCTTCAGTGGGGTGCAGAGGGCAAAGCCAGCAGGGAGATAAGGTTCCCAAGACGCCGTTTGCCCAGCTGGAGGGCAGCGTGATTACCTGGAGAAAAGCGATAAGAATTTCTGACCACAAGGTGTGGCTGGGAGTTTCTGTCGAGGTTCTCTCACCTGGGGATTAAAGAGCTAGTTAATAGCAACCCTTGGCTGCCGTCATTTTTATTCCCATTTGTGCTTTCTTCATGATAAGAAATCACATCTCAAGACCTCTCTCATCCTGTCCTGGTCCGTGGGCCTTGATCTGCTCTGAATGTCTCTCCTTTTCAGGTATCTCCACTGAACCCCAAAGAAAATGGGTCCAAATGGCTCTTTGAGTGTTTAAGGTTGCTGACTTCTGACCTAAACCAACAAAAAACGAACAAATGATTTCAGGTGCCTCAGGCATTATTTTAATTACCTCCATGATATTAACCATTCAATTGTTAAGGTATCCAAGACTTCTAAATCCTTTGCTGGCATACTCCTTATAGCAGAGGTAGCAAATAACATTAAGATACATATGAATAAAATCAACTTAATCAATTAGCAGGGCTCATATAAGGTATTAAGAAGGAGAGAGAGACAGAGAGAGAGAAAGAGAGAGAGAGAAAGAAAGAAAGAAAGAAGAAGGGGAGAGAGAGAAGAAAGAAAGAGAAAGACAGAGAAAGATAAAAAATATAGTAGATACATCGATACGGTACGCTGTAAAATGAATTTTTAATGGTATGTAGCGCTATGTTACGTTACATTACGTTACATTACGTTACATTATATTGTTATGTTATTTTTTAATGTGTGGTTTGTATTTAAAGTTACTTTTAAATCTGTTTAATAAAAACTATTTTTTTTAAAAAAAAAGTCAGTGCTATTATTATTTTGATATTGACTGTTCCTTCACCACACAAAGTTCTTTCAAAGTTGCCGTTTTCCACCACATCTGATTCACGTCCATTATTTTATCATACACAAAGCCAGGGCCTGCCTCATCTTTGCTCTGGAGCTGAAACTAGCCCTTGTAGCATTCTCACACCTGTTTCCTCCTTTCCGAAGAGCCAAAGGGGAGTCTGCTTGTCTGACTCTATTTGGGAAACAAATGTCAGCTCAGCCTTAGCCCTAGGGCTCTGTAACTCTGTGGTTCTTACTTGGATTTCAGCTCTATTATTTTACTGAATGACACCAATATACCAAAATAGCCCTTGTATCAAGCAACGTACTGAATAACAAAGCAATTCTTCCCTTCCGAGGTTCCTTCTTGACTGAAGTGTTTTATTTTTTGTACCGGTGTGCTTTGACGTAATGTAAAAATATGCTTTTTATGTCCCTGTTTCTCCTTGTTTCTCTTGTGAGTGTCTTTTCTTTACCAACAGAGATCAGAGTAGACTTCCTGTCCCATTGCACTCATCATCAAATGGGCTGCTTTTTGTAAGATGTTCCTTTTGTACCTGAAATCTGACAAGGTATATCCTCTTGGGTGAAGAGGGAGATCAAAGGGAATCGGCTAAATTGAGGGGAAATAGCTGTGGGCTGGTTCAGCCAGGTTGGTGGATCACAGTGGGATCCCACCAGACCAGACAAGCAATCCCATTTCACTGACTGGTATTGTTCCGGTTTTTATTTTTGGATCTCCTGAAAACATAGAGTAATTAGCATTTCCTCCACCTTCTCATCCAAGTGATTACAAAAATACAACTTTGCTTTTGTAGATGAATTTGGAAAGGGACTAATGTTCTCATTGTGAACATCATCATCATCATCATCATCATTATTATTATTATTATTATTATTATTATTATTATTATGTCAATACAACACAGCAAACAAGATCACTATGCTGGATTTCGTATTTCGCATTTCATCACCAGTCGGGCGCTTCCCAAGCACCTAGGACTGCGTGATGTAACGGTGAATTATGGTTGCCAATCCCAGTAAAGCGGCCTTTTGCAATTGACAGATGGAGATTTTGTCAATTCCGATGGTTTTCAAATGTCCGCTGAGATCCTTTGGCACTGCGCCCAGCGTGCCAAGTACCACTGGGACCACTTTCACTGGCTTATGCCAGAGTCGTTGCAGCTTGATTTTTAGATCTTCGTATTTCACTAATTTCTCTAGCTGCTTCTCCTCAATTCTGCTGTCCCCTGGGATTGTGATGTCGATGATCCATACTTTCTTTTTCACACAATCAGGATGTCTGATGTGTTATGCTTCAGAATTCGATCAGTCTGAAGTCGGAAGTTCCACAGTAGTTTTGCTTGCTCCTTTTCGACCACTTTTTTGGGCCTATGATCCCACCAGTTCTTTGCCACTGGTAAATGGTAGTTCCGGCACAAATTCTATTATTATTATTATTATTATTATTATTATTATTATTATTATTATTATTTAGATTTGTATACTGTCCTTCTCTGAAAACTCGGGGCAGCTCACAATTATTTTTTTTATAATAATAAATGTTATTTATTCAACAGTATATATTACTGTTCCAGATAAATTTGTGTTGCAATTATATATACACATAGGGGTTAATTTAAGTTGCTTAAGTTGTATCAATTGCTATCAAAAATTAATCAGGAAGACAAATATGTTAAGGGATGTATGATTAAATGCACAAATCATTTGGGATATAATATTATGCTTGATCAATGAGAAAACATGTAGGCTAAAAGATTGATGTTTACACTGAGTTATAATTTCAGAGTATTTTTTTTTTAATAAAATGATATATCACTGGTATTTAACACCTGATAAATTGTCAAAGATATATGAGGGGATGTCATATCAGTGTTGGAAGTTTAACCGAAGTGAAAGAATCTCTTATTGCCTTTACTGGACATGTAAGAGGACTAAGAAATATTGGGACCAAATATGTGCTTTGATTGAGAAGGTATCAAAAAATCGATGTACAACTAAAACCAGAGTTTTTTTTTCTTTTAGAGATGAGAGATGGAGAAAAAACATGAAACTTTCTTCTCATATATGAAAACAGCACCAAGACTTCCACATACCCAGGGGTGGAAATATTTGCAAACCTCAATAGCAGATGAATGGATTGCAGAATTAACAGAGTGGGCTATGATGGCAGAACTTGACACCTGCTGAAAAATGAAAATGTGTCTATTTTACTTCCCTCTGGAAACCACTTTTGGACTTCTTGTTTAGGAAAAATAGAAATGAAATTCTGATTTGGGGATTTAATGGCTAGCTCTGTTTGAATGAATGAAATGTATTGTGTATGGTTATTGCTCCACCCAGTATAAAGTTCATTCCCTTGTTCCCACACCCACAAGTTCATCACATGGTCCAGTGTGGTTCTGCTAGTGCAATGATGACGAACCTATTGCATGGGTACCACAGGTAGCACATGGAGTTGTTGCCCTAGCTCACCTGCAATGTGCATGTATAGAATAGAATAGAATAGAATTTTTATTGGCCAAGTGTGATTGGACACACAAGGAATTTGTCTTGGTGCATATGCTCTCAACGTACATAAAATAAAATATACATTTGTCAAGAATCATGTGGTACAACACTTGATTGTCATAGGGGTCAAATAAGCAATGAAGAAGCAATATTAATAAAAAATCTTAGGATATACACAACAAGTTACAGTCATACAGTCAACATGAAAGGAAATTGGTGATAGGAATGATGAGAAAAACTAGTAGAATAGAAGTGCAGCTTTAGTAAAAAGTCTGACAGTGTTGAGGGAATTATTTGTTTAGTAGAGTGACGCTGTTCAGGAAAAAACTGTTCTTGTGTCTAGTTGTCTTGGTGTGCAGTGCTCTGTAGCGACGTTTTGAGGGTAGGAGTTGAAACAATTTGTGTTCAGGATGTGAGGGGTCAGTAAATATTTTACCCGCCCTCTTTACCCGCCAGCCAGCTGATGTTTGACTCACACAGAGGCTCTGGGAGGGCATTTTTGGCTTCCAGAGAGCCTCCAGGAGGATGGGGGAGGGCGTTTTTACCCTTCCCCGGCTCCAGGGAAGCCTTTGGAGTCTGGGGAGGGTGAAACATGAGCCTACTGGGCCCACCAGAAGTCGGGAAACAGTCCATTTCTGGCCACCAGAGGGCCTCTGGAGGGCAGGGGAAGCTGTTTTTGCCCTACCCAGGCATTGAATTATGGGTGTGGGCACTCACGCATGCACAATAGTCACACCATGCTCTTTCGGCACCCAAGGAAAAAAAGATTTGCCATCACTGTGCTAGTGTGTTCGGTCTTCCCATCAACCTCCGGACAGGTGCTGAACAAAGGATGACCTTGAGAATCTAGAAGGAATTTGTTGTGGCTATAACTCTACAACCCTCCTGCAACAGCTCCTCCCAAATTCCCACAGCATTCTAATATGTGGCAGACCAAAGTCTCCAAATCAAACGATGGCTTCAGCCTGACACCTGATCTCTGTCCTTTATACCAGATCTCGGTCCTCCAATATCCTTTCGAGAGAGAAAGAAACCTGAAAAACCAATCTGGGGAAACTGTCTGGAAGAAAACCAGAATCTCCCCATGGCAGCCATGGGTCTGACTTTGCTTCCTCTCTTCCCAGTCTGTCACTGTGTTCTGTGCCTTTGTCCCAGGTTCCTATGGCAACTGCAGGTGAATGTGCCAGGTGAGCATACCTCAGCTTTACTCAGGGGGTTTTTTTCTTTGCACTGAAGAGAAGCAACCTCTGACCACATCTCATAGCCCTGGGCCTGTTGCTACCTTTCCCTTTCTTTTTCTAACCTGGTTCAAAGGTGGTGTAAAAAACCTTTAGTTTTCAAACTACTTTTGCAAAAAAAAAGTTTGGGGCAATGACTCAGTGGCTGAATCATCTATCTACAATATCTATCTATCTATCTATCCACCTATCTCTCTATCTCTACCTACCTACCTACCTACCTATCTAATTTATCTATCTATCTATCTATTTATCTATCCATCTATCTATAGTATCTATCTATCTATCTATCTATCTATCTTCGGTCTTCAGAATCTTCAGAGAGAGGCGGCATACAAATCTAATAAATTATTATTATTATTATTATTATCATCATCATCATCTATCTATCTATCCATCCATCCATCCATCCATCTATCTATCTATCTATCTATCTTCAGTCTTTGGAATCTTCAGAGAGAGGCGGCATACAAATCTAATAAATTATTATTATTATTATTATTATTATTATTATTATTATTATTATTATCATCATCATCATCATCTATCTACAGTATCTATCTATCTATCTACATTATCTATCTATCTATCTATCTATCTATCTACAGTATCTATCTATCTATCTATCTATCTATCTATCTACAGTATCTATCTATCTATCTATCTACAGTATCTATCTATCTATCTATCTATCTATCTACAGTATCTATCTATCTATCTATCTATCTATCTATCTATCTATCTATCTATCTATCTATCTGTTTGATTTCTATGCTGCCCTATTCCTCATGCTGCCCTATTTCTACGCTGCCCTATTCCTCAGGACAACTCACAACAAAAGTGAATACATAACATATAGAAATCTAAATTTAAAACATACTAAAACTCCCATTTCTTAAAAAAAATCCAATCACTCACATTCAGTCAACCAGACATATACATTTATTCGCCATTTGTTGCAAGATGATAAACTTAATGGCTCCAAGCCTGCCAGCAGAGAGTTCTTTAAACTCTTGCGGAAGGCGGGGAGAGTGGGGGCAGTATGAATATCTGGAGGGAGCTGGTTCTAGAGGACCGGGGCCACCACAGAGAAGGCTCTTCCCCTAGCTCCCACCAGATGACATTGTCTAGCTGAAAAGGACCCGGAGAAGACCAACTCTGTGGGATCTGACCGGCCGCTGAGATATATGAGGTAGAAAGCAGTCCCGCAAGTAATCTGGTCCGATGTCATGTAGGGCTTTATAGGTCATAACCAACACCTTGAATTGTGTCCGGAGACCAATCGGCAACCAATGCTGGCTGCGGAGTGCTGGAGAGACATGGGCGTATCTCGGGAGGCCCATAACTGCTTGCACAGCTGCCTTTTGCACCATCTGGAGTTTCCGAACATTCTTCAAAGGTAGCCCCATGTAGAGCGCATTGTAATAGTCAAACCTCCAGATGATAAAGGCATGAGTGACTGTGAGAAGAGACTCCCGGTCCAAATAGGGCAGCAACTGATGAACCAGGTGAACCTGGATGAATAATCCCCTCGCCACAGTCCATTTCCTGGGTTTGTACAACAATTCCAGGATTTTGCTAGCCCTCATTCAGGAGAATTTAGGCAAGACGTTCAAGTGGAAAATGGGATTATTTGTCTCCCTGAGCTTCTTCCCTGCCTACCTGTTTTTGGTAAATTGAAAAAATATTGGCTAAACATCAACCCACTTTCATTCTTTTTCTAGCCTGATCTGAAAACCAAGAGGAGGGTCCATTTCTTAGCTGTCCCACTACGCAGCACCAGTATTGGGTTCCTACCAGTACAGATAAGGACACTGCAATGTTAGTAAAACCTGAGCTGTGTGTGCAGCTTCAGGTCTCTGGCGTGCACATACATGTATTCCAGTAAGATTTTGCTTCTGCGCATGTGCAGAAAGAAAAAACCTGCGAGGGGACATGCACGCACGTGAGGTTTCGGCGATTTTTTTTACTGTATTGTGAACAGCTAAGGGAACCAGATATGTTTAGCCTGATAAAGAAAAGGTTCAGGAAAGACATGCAGTATTCCAGTACTTGAGAGGCTGTGTTAGTACTATGTACATAACTAGTTGGGTTTGGCAATATATAGAACAAGCCAACAATGTATGTTTGCATGTATTGGAACACGATTGCTTTAAGAACAGTGTTACGGATGGCCATAACAGGGAGCCAGAAACGTGATTCTCCCTCTCTCTCTGCTATTTCTATTATCTTCTGTGTGACTGCTGTAGTAGAAACTGTGTGTTATATGCTGGTTTATGTATTTGTAAGCTGGAAAAGTAAGCTTATAGTATTGTATATTTATTGAGATGTATTGACTGATTTAACTGTGTATGATTAGGACTGTTTTGGACTGAGATATTTGCCAAAGTAAATAATATTTTATACACTTAATGTATCTGACTTGTATTACTGAATTATTACTTGTATCTCTGGGCTATCAGCTGGATATCTGCAAGACCTACACCTTTCCTCTATGTATGTGTGTCTTTGACCATTCAGAGTTAACTCTGCACAACCCTTAACAGGCTGTCACAAAGAAGAGGGAGTCAACCTATTCTCCAAATCACCTGAGCAGGGGTCTCCAACGTTGGCAACCTTAAGAGTTGTGGACTTCAACTCCCAGAGTTCCTTAGCCAGCTGGCTAAGGAACGCTGGGAGTTGAAGTCCACAACTCTTAAAGTTGCCAAGGTTGGAGACCCTTGCTCCCGAGGACAAGACAAGGAGCAAAGTTAGAAGTTCAACCTTGAGCAATTTTCTGAATGACTCTTTTCATGCAGTAGCCATGTTGACATCTCCTGCTGACTTCCATGTTTTTCCCCATTGAAGTCATTTCTGTTCTGTGCATGGCCTTCACAGCGAACCCACTGACTCAAAAGCCCTTTATAATAATAATAATTAATAATAATAATTTATTAGATTTGTATGCCACCCCTCTCCAAGGACTCAGAGCGGCTCACAACAAGCAATACATCTACAAATCCAATATTAAAAAACAATTTAAAAAACTCCTTACAAAAACAATCATACAATCCAGACAAACCATACAAAAATCATAACAGCTAGGGGTGTGTCAATTTCCCCATGCCTGGTGACATAGATGTGTTTTCAGGAATTTGCGAAAGGCAAGGAGGGTGGGGGCAGTCCTAATCTCCGGAGGGAGTTGATTCCAGAGGGCCGGGGCTGCCACAGAGAAGGCTCCTCCCCTGGGGCCCACCAGATGACATTGTTTTGTCAATGGGACCCGGAGAAGGCCAACTCTGTGGGACCTAATCAGTCGCTGAGATTCGTGCGGCAGAAGGCGGTCCTGGAGATATTCTGGTCTGATGCTATGTAGGGCTTTATAGGTCATAACCAACACTACAGAGTCTGGTTGTGAATTCCATGCATTAACTCCTCGGTTACTAAAGTCCTATTTCCTGCAGTTGAGTTTGGAGCGGTTTACTTTGAGTTTGTATCTGTTGTGTGCTCATGTGTTGTTGTGGTTAAAGCTGAAGTAGTCATTGACAAGACATTGTAGCAGATGATTCTATGGGCTGTGCTTAGGTCGTGTTTAAGGCGATGTAATTCTAAGCTTTCTAAACCTAGGATTGTAAGTCTAATTGCATAGGGTATTCTGTTGCGAGTGGAGGAGTGGAGGGCTTTTCTAGTAAAGTATCTCTGGACATTTTCAAGAGTGTTTATGTATGAAATGCGGTGTGGGTTCGAGACAAATGAGTGTATTCAAGGATTGGTCTGACGAATGTTTTGTAAACTCGGGTTACTAATGTGAGATTACCGGAGCAGAAGCTACTTAAAAACGTGAGGTTTTTAAGAAGAGATTAGATAGCCATTTATCTGAAATGGTAATGGGTTTCCTGCATGAGCATGAGGTAGGTTGGACTAGAATATCTCCAAGATCCCTTCCAAATCTGTTATTCCATTATCCTGTTATTTAACCTGGCACCTCTGCACAAGGTCTTAAGTCCTGAAACCTCCAAATTATGGGGACCGGCTTATGGCTGAGATCATCTGGAAACATCACAAACCTTGCCACGAAATGCAATCATCATTATCATTTCTGTGAAAGGTGACAATTGAGTTTAATAGTGGGAAAATTGCCTTTATTTAACCATATTTATTTAGTCATAAATCAAAGTTAAACACCTTACATCGCTTAGCTGGTGAGAAAAAAAAACTGTCAAAGAAACCTCACATTGCTAACTACCCTTCCATCCTCCCCTTGCTGGTAATTTGCCCATCTCAAGGATTTCCCTCCCCACCACCACCCTAAATTACATGAGTGCATATTTGGGTGTGAAATATAATTCTACCGTACTCCCACCCAGTAACAGTTGCTTATAGACGTTCTTACCTACGCTGGCAGAAAGATTGCAATCTGTAGACGTTTCTTTCTGCTCCTTCTTGTGGAGGTTACTGGGAGGAAGAGGCCCCAAAGAGAAAGAAAAGAGGCCCAGCTCAACAGAGCCACAGCCAGAAAAAGTAAGGAACTGCTTCTCTTGTTGGTCTGAGAGATGTTACAACAGAAACTGGCAGATCAAAGACTTCAGCGTAGCCTCCAGCTTCCAGCCAACTTCCCTCCACCACAACAATCCTGCTCCCAGGACACCACAGCTGAAGGAAAAGTTGTTTCCAAGAGAATTCCTACAACGGGAGACCTCACCTACAAAACTATATTGATAAAATTGAACGGGTCCAAAGAAGGGCTACAAAAATGGTGGAAGGTCTTAGTCATAAAACTTATCAGGAAAGACTTCATGAACTCAGTCTGTATAGTCTGGAGGACAGAAGGGAATACACACTACATAAAACACAATGCACAGTAATACGTGCTCCCACCACCCAACATGATTCATTCAGACCCCTCCACCAAAATGAGGGTGTACTTTTTTATATTATTTTAAACCAAGAATATTACCATGCTTACAAATTATAGAGTGATTCCAGTTTATACCTTGATCTTGAATTCTACTAACCATAAAACTTCTAACCCTGTCCCATTTTTCCATCAGTTCTTTCACTTTATTTTCATTAATCATATTCATCTTTATATCCATAATTTCAAACTGAATGTGTTCAACCATGGACTGGTATCAATTTTGTATTGTCCATTTTGTTGCATCCTTCCAACCTAAAACTATTAACGCTTGGACACTTTCTGAAGACACTTTTCTCTGAATTCACGCATATCATTCCTTATAACTAATACTGGCATCTCCTTTGTAATCACCCATTTTATGTTCAACATCCTATTAATTTCCTCTTGCACCTCTTTCCAGAATTTCTGCATTACCAAAACACTTCCAAAACGTATGCATGAACATCCCTCTTTCCTGGGCATCCATGCCAACAGGCACCTTTAATACCCTTAACCTTCTGATAAATATACACAAGTTTGCCATTCACTTTGCCACCATCTAGTTAATCCCTGGGTCACACACCCATCTGCCTTCTTTAACATCCTGTATATATCCTAAGCTATCCTAAGCGGCATCAACAGGGGGATACACTCCAAGACCAGGGAAATATTAATACCACTCTACTACGCCCTGGTCCAACCACACCTGGAGTATTGCATCCAGTTCTGGTCACCACACTTCAAAAGAGACATTGAAACTCTGGAGAAGGTGCAGAAAAGAGCAACCAAAATGATTAGGGGACTTGAAACCAAGACTTACGAAGAGAGATTGCAGGAACTGGGCATGGATAGCCTAGAGAAAAGGAGGGGCAGAGGGGACATGATAGCTGTATACAGATATATGAGGGGTTGCCACAGAGAGGAGGGAGCCACTCTATTCTCCAGAGCACCAGAGGGCCGGACGAGGAACAACGGCTGGAAGCTGACCAAGGAGAGATTCAACCTAGAAGTAAGGAAGAACTTCCTGATGGTCAGAGTGATCAACCAGTGGAACAACCTGCCTGCGGAGATTGTGAACTCCCCAACTCTGGACACTTTCAAGAGGAGATTGGACTGCCATTTGGCTGGGGTGCTTTAAGATTCCTGCTCAGGTAGGGGGTTGGACTTGATGACCTGCATGGTCCCTTTCAACTCTAACAATAAATAGATAGATAGATAGATAGATAGATAGATAGATAGATAGATAGATAGATAGATAGATAGATAGATAGATAGATAGATAGATAGATATTACCTGCCTGTGCCTTTGTACTGTCACTTTTTTCTCTTAAAATTTTCTCTAACGCCCTCTCTTAGCAGTTGACAGAATCAGTGTATTGATCCCAACAATCTGGCTCCTAATTTTACTGATCTTGGAAGGATGGAAAGCTGAGTGAACCTGGAGATGGTGAGGATTGAACTCCTCGCTGTGAGCTGAATTAGCATGCAATACTGTGTTCTAACCACTGCACCACCAAGGCTCATTAGGGGTGGAGATCCAAGTTTAAAGCCTGCCATAAAAGTCTAACAGTGGAAGAGAGGTTCTGGGGCATCTCTGGTGGCATGTCAGCCTGGTGGACAAATACTGAGCATTAACAAATTATTTGTTAACAGAATTATTAACAAATTCAAAATAACTATGGAAATTCAAAATAAAAAAGAATCAGATTTCTACAAGATATGGGAGAAATGGTACCAATGGATGGCAGCAAAAAAAATATCTATCAATTATTGCCCCCAAAAAATAAATTTTCCCCCTCTTCTACCGTTCTAAATGAAATCATAAATTACCAACAGAACACAACCAAATACTGTACTGAGTACAATTAACTTGATCTTGAAGATAGACTCTTGCAACATATTTTCTTTAACTATTCTTTAATCATTTTGAAACACCAATTGATCTACAACCCCCCATGATAAATATGACTTATTAACTCAACTTTATACTCGATCACTTTGCTTTCTAACATATACACCCACTATCTCATCATACCACAATGTCGCATATCCTGAAAACATCTGATACTCTTATTTATTTTTATTTATATTATTTATTTATTTTGTCCAATCATTTGTGGCAGACTCCTCCCACCCTTTGCCCTATCCCCAATCTCCCTCTATCAACATCTCTCCCTTTCTTCCTTTATTTCCCCTTTCCCTCTATCTCTTTTCGTATCTTATAGATTTACCACTCTATTTTACCTTATGTACATGTATTTTATATCTCTTGTTTTGTACTGTAATTGTGATTATAGTATAGTGATATAGATTACTTCATGTATAGTTTAAGACCTGCTTTATTACTATGTAATGCCTTTCTTCCCCTTTTCCCCTCCCCCCCATCCTTTTTAATGATTTAAACTCAATAAACTTTCTTTTTTTAAAAAAAAATATCTCTTGTATTAGAGAAGTTTCTCCACCCCAAATTATAAATGTTTTATTTATTTATTTATTTATTAGATTTGTATGCCACCCCTCTCTGCAGACTTGGGGCAGCTCACAACAACAGTAAAACAGTATACAATAAATAAATCTAATATTTAAAAAATATCTAAAAACCCATTATTTTAAAAAACATACAACACAAGCATACCATACATAAAACTATATAAGCCTGGGGGAGATGTCTCAATTTCCCCATGCCTGACGGCAGAGGTGGGCTTTAAGAAATTTGCAAAAGGCAAGGAGGGTGGGGGCAATCCTAATCTCCAGGGGGAGCTGGTTCCAGAGGGTCGGGGCCACCACAGAGAATGCTCTTCCCCTGGGTCCCGCCAGATGACATTGTTTAGTCGACGGGACCCAGAGAAGGCCAACTCTGTGGGACCTAACCGGTCGCTGGGATTCGTGCGGCAGAATGATCCTGGTGCTTTAACCACTACACCAAACTGACTGTGATGATTGCTTTCAAACTACCATTGATGATGTCCCATTCAGACATACCTTCCACCAGCATTAATGATCACAGGGCTATACCTATTAACGGGAAGTCTATCTCACCCATCTGGGCTGTGTGGCCGGAATACAAGCACTCAGCCAGGGCTAGCTGCTTAATTTCAGTGTCCTGAGCAAAATGTCATCACCTCTCAGCAAAGCGCCACACATCCTTCAGCAGGGAAGGTCAACTGTCAGCCACCCAGGAGACCCAAGTGCAGCGAGGAGAGAGAGGGGTCACCCAGGCAGGAGGGGGGTGTTTATTTGACTAAGAAATGGAGGGTCGAGAGAAGAAAGGGATTACTCTGGAGAATGCCTCAAAGAGGTCTCACAAACTATATGTGCTCATGTTTAAAGCTTGTGGGAAGATGTGAAAAGTTAACTCCTCCAGGCCTTGCAGTCAGAATAACAGAATTGGAAGGGAACTTGGAGGTCTTGTAGTCCAGCCCCCTGTTCAAGCAGGAGACCCTATACCCATGATGGCGAACCTATGGAATAAGACAGTGAAAAATATATAGATTAGGGAAATTATTATTGTACTGGGATTGATAATGGAAGATAATGGATAACTGAAGATTTCTTTTTTTTTAATAAACTTTATTAATTTTTTCATTAAAAAAACACACAGACATACAAACATTTAAACATATAATAGGAGTTACAATAGCTCCTCTCATCTTAGAAGTTAATTTTAATACAGAAAAAGAATATATTCTTAATTCGTTAAGTCAAAGATTGAAAAGAAGAATTTTGTTTATCTATTCTAATAAACATTAAATTAAGTTAATAAAAAGAGAAAAATTCTAAAGTCATTTTAGTATATTCATACATTTCTCATATCATTTAATTTTAATTTTTATCTATCCACTTGTAGACTTTGTTCCAAATAATAGAAAATTCAGATTCTTCTTGGTCATTCAGCCTTCTTGTCATCGTATCCATCTCTGCACAATCTAAATATTTTTTAACTATGTCTTCTTTTTGGGGGATACTTTCCCCCTTCCAATTTTGTGCTACCCACACCTTTTCCCCCCAAGGTTTCAGTATTCAAAGTCACAAACCAGAATTCCAAGACGCCAAAGATCACAGCCAGGTCCCAGGACTCCCAAAGATAATACTCCACAAGCCAGGAAGGGTGGGTCTGCCTTTTCAGCCTTTCCAGAGAGCACCACACCCAAACCCAGCTGTTGCCTCTTTAGTGCTGAAAGTACCTGGCTAATTGTCCCCTTCGTTGTGTTGCTCTTCTCTGCCGGAGATCGATTATTGCTTGTGCATTTTCATCTAAGGAATCCAGGCTGCTTGCTGGGGAGAGCTCCCTCTCGGGGGACTCTGGCTGTCCAGCCTCTCCCTCAGCCTGAGATTCCTCCTCCCCGTCTGCCTGAACCTCCTGTTCCTCATCCTCCCCCTCTGAGCAGGAAGCCGGCAGAGGATCAGCCGTTCCCTGAGGGGCCTCAGACGGAATCACAACACAAAATAAAGCATTAAGATGCAGAAAATGTCTTATTACTTTGCAATTTCAAACCATCCTTGTGTCCGCTATGGAGTATCCCATTGACGAAATGGCATTGACAAAGCAACCAAGATGATTCAGAACCTACAAGGTGGGAAACTAGCTTGAAGTCTTGGCAGAAATACCCTGGCAGATGTCCCCGTTGCCTTCTTCAGTCTGAAGGCTGTCATGTAAACATCCGCAAAATGATTTGGAGTCATTTCCAGAGTCAGGACAAGAAATGAAGTGTTTAAATTACAAGGAAATAATCTCCTAATGGTTAGCGCCATTCAACAATAGAACAGACTTCCTGGAACATTGGCGGTTTCTCCTTCACTGAGATATATAAAGAGAAGCCAGATGGCCAACCGTTGGGGAGGTAGATTGGGCAAAATGATCTCCCAGATCCTCTGCAACCTAACCTTTCCTAATTCTGTGTGGGATGGTAGAAACGTAGATGGATTGCAAGCCATCAGATGTACAAACTGCCTCTAGGGTAAAAAGCAAAAACAAAAAAATGATTGAGGGAACACTTAAAATAATGCAGAGGAGAGTTGAGTAAATTATGCAATTTCATTTCAAAATCCACCACTTGGACTCCAATTGAAGCTCTGAAGGGAAGTACGGAGTCTCCCAGCCGTCTGATGAAATATTCATATATGACTATGTGAGCAAATATTCATACACGCCTACATGAGTCCATCGGGATAACTTGTGCAGCTAGTTCGGACGATTAATAGTGGTGCACGGTGGAAAGAAACAAAAGATTTTCCCTGTCCTAGAACCTTCCCAATTCTGCTCTGGCTATGAGTCCAGATGGTGAAGGGGCACAAAAATCTTTAGTACCATGTTGTAGGCATGGCTTATTTTGTGGGTGTGCTTTGCTGGCCATGTGATCAGGTGGGTCACAATCCTGTGACCAGGGTTTACAATTACTGCAGTCAGAATTTCAATAGCCCAATTGTGGAAAAAGGAACAAATCCCATCCGAAAACCTAATTATTGTTCTGCCAGCGTGTTTCAACTGCTCGTAATTACAGGGTAATTAGTCCAGGAAGACACACACCACACGGTAAAAGGAAAACCCAAAAGTTTTTATAAACAGAAAAACAGAAACAGCTCCCTTTTTAAATGTCAAAGGGATTTTCTGGTACACACAAGGCACAGGTTAAATGCAATCCAATTGCTCACCCAATAACTGGGAAATTGAGTCCAATTCTAAAGTCCAGAGAGTCCACACACAATCTTGAACAGCACAAAAGCCACGATCTTGATGAAACAATGAATCAGATAAACTTCCATGAGGCTAAAACACCAAGCTGCACTTTTATCTGTAGCACTAATTACAGCAGCCCCACCCAACCACAGGTGGCCTCATTTTCTCTTGTAATAATCCTTCAGTTGTTGTCTCCTATGCATCACTCTACTCATGCGTGGATGTGTCATTAATTCTTGTTCAGAATCCAGGGATGATACAGATGATTGATCTCCTCCTGGGCTGTCTGCCAAAATCCCCTCTTCCCTTTCACTCACGCTTCTTTGGTCAGTGGAGGCTTCTTCGGCAGATTCCACTGGTTGCAAAACAGGCCTGCGGCATGTGGATGTTTCCCCCACATCCACTTGCACATTCCTTGGGGCAGGAGCTGGGCCAGAGCTAACCACAACACATCCTAAGATAAAATACAGGAAATAGTATAAGGGCAGACTAGATGGACCATGAGGTCTTTTTCTGCCGTCAATCTTCTATGTTTCTATATAACTTGATGCCAAGGTCCTTTTTCTGATCAGTGATGTTCAACTCTGATCCCACAAGATTTTAGGTGATGCTAAAAGACTTGGGCTCTTTGTATATCACTCAACTGTTCCTGCCGCTTCAGAATCCTAGAAACTGAAAAACCAGAGAAGCAACTTTTCTTCTGCAGCTGATTCAGAAGCTGCAGGGCTGACCTTATTATACGACAGGCTCCCATCATGTGCCAAGCGAATTGCTATGCTTTCTCTGAAAGGGAGAACAATAAAGCTCTATATGTTAACATCTAAATGGAGGGATTAGCCTGCAGAACCAGGTCTTGTTGGTCTGAGAAGAATGACAAAACATTATTTAGTCATCTATTTCAGTAGACTGTTGCGATGCATACACTGAATTATGATTATATAATTATATATATAATTTTATAATTGAGTGTACATTCAATTATCCTTTCAGGTTTAGTTTTTTGAGGATTGCTGACAATTTCTAAGCCTATATTTAGAAAGAAAGACAGAGAGAGAGAGAGGGGGGGGGAAGGAAGAAAGAAAGAAAGAAAGAAAGAAAGAAAGAAAGGAAGGCTTAGAAATTGTCAGCAATGCTCAAAAAATAAAACGTCCTAGATTTGAAAGGATAATTGAGTGAACTTTCTTATAGTTTGGACCCATACAATTGTTGCTTCTCTCATTCTGTTTTCTTCTCTGTCATTTTCATAATCTCGTCAAAAACATTCATCATGGAGTTTAATGATGATGATGATGATGATGATGATGATGATGATGATGATGACGATGACAATGACAATGACAATGACAACAACAACAACAACAACAACAACAATAATGGCACAGATGATCCACTGGAACCTGTGCCAGAACTACCATCTAAAACTCCTCATATCTCAAGAATTGAAAAAGCACTGAAATTGAAGAACTGTTGCAATTATGTCTCCTCCTTTCAGAAAACGGCATTAAGGATTCTTTGACACATGCACAACCTATGCTGAAACACCAGGAGAAACCTGATTTGTTCTCCCCCAAAGTTGCAAGTTTAAAAGCCAATACAGCAGGCAGCCAAATGCTCCCAAAAGAATCTGATTTATTTCTCTGAGTTTTAACTGGAAATTGGAGACAGAGTCGCCTAAGAACACGGGGTTGATTGATTCATATTTTTAAAAAATTACAGCTGCTGCAGTAAAGATTATTCCTAACAGTTTACCAGATAACCATAAGTGAATCACATGAGGCTGCTGGGAGTTGGGCAACGTACAAATTTAATTAATTAATAATATACATCCATCATGTGAACCAACCAATTATTTAAAATACAACAGTCTCTCTAACACCCCTACCAATACAGAAAAGTTCTCCAAACTAGATGACTTCTTTAATAGCTTCCAGGCATCCACCTGTATTGTGAAAGATCGATTTTTGGGAGGGAAGAGGGGGCTACGGCAAAACAGGTGCTTTTTTCCTCGCTTTAGAATAGAATATAAAATAATTCTTTATTGGACACGCAAGGAATTTGTCTTTGGTGCATAAGCTCTCAGTGTACATAAAAAGACAAGATTTATTTATTTAGTAAAGTGTATATGAAACCAGTGGTGGGCTCCTATGGGTACGGTCAGGTACACAGCACCAGTAGCAAAATTTTGATATTTTTTTCCCCCTTCTGCGCTCTGGGTATGTTTTTCCTATCACAGTAAATGAGGTTGTATAATTTTAGAAGAGCTGTGCATGTGTGTGTGTGTACATACACTTTATATAGTAGATATTCGGGGTGGGCTACTGCCCGGATGGGTGGGAACACAATGGGGTAGCGAAAATGGAGCTTCACCCCAGAGCACCCAGTTTGCACTGAAAGATGTTGAAACAAAATGCATAAGCCACGCCCACAGTGTGGTAGTAAAAATTTTGGTAGCCCATCACTGTATGCCACCCAATTCCAATGGACTCTGGGAAACTTACAATAATAACAAAAATTAAAAACAGTGTAAAAAAATTACAATATCAACAGTAGAAATATAGAGGATAATAACAACCAGGGGTGGGCCCTGCATCAAAAGATGTTGAAAGAAAATTCAGGGTGTCCTCTTTGGGCAGCCTCTGCATTCTTCCCGAAAGCGTTAAAAAATACCAAAGTCAGCGATTCTGCTACAAACAAAGGGTATAGGAAAAGTACAGTGGTACCTCTACCTAAGAACGCCTCTACTTACAAACGTTTCTAGAAAAGAACCGGATGTTCAAGATTTTTTTTGCCTCTTCTCAAGAACCATTTTCCACTTACAAACTTGAGCCTCCGAAACTGTAACCGGAAAAGGCAGGGAGAAGCCTCTATGGGGCCTCCCTAGGAATCTCCTGGGTGGAAACAGGGGTGGAAAAGGTGGGAAGAAGCCTCTGTGGGGCCTCCCTAGGAATCTCCTGGGTGGAAACAGGGCCTCGACCCTCCCTGTGGTTTCCCCAATCGCACACATTATTTGCTTTTACATTGATTCCTATGGGAAAAATTGCTTCTTCTTATAAAATTTTCTACTTAAGAACCTGGTCACGGAACGAATTAAGTTTGTAAGTAGAGGGACCACTGTATAAGGAGATAAGATCTGGAATTAGTTCTATGTGATTTGGTTTTCTGCCTCTCCCTCCTTTCCAAATGCCTATAGTATTCTCTAGAACAGAGGTCTTCATAGCGGGCTGGAGAATTCAGGGAGCTGAAATTCACAAGTCTTAAAGTTGCCAAGTTTTGGGACCCCTGCTCTAGAAAAATATAATGAATAATGCTTGAAACCGAATGTTTTGCCAGAAACCTTGATTTTGTTTGGTAGTCTGCAGGAAGGAGGGTTGAGACTGTTATGTGGAATGGAGCATTTTGGGATGTTCACTTAGGCTGTGAAAGTAGCAAGGGACACTTTAGGTTGTTGCCTTTGAGCAAGTGATTATTTTGTGAGTGGCCATTTTAATCACGAAGGCACCTTGATGACTGTTGTGGTTCAGCCTGAGGCTGCTCAGGGACCGGCTGTGTCTCTGCTGGCTCCATGCCCGGAGGAGGATGACAACGAAGAGGAGGGGGCTGAACAGTCGGACGGGGGAGAGGAAAATCAGGAATGGGATGAAGGAGAACAGCATGAGAGCCCCAGGGGGGGCTCTCCCCAGCCAGTAGTTTGGAGTCATTAGGTGATGAAGCTCAAGCCGTCATTGACATGCGACAGAGACGGTCAGATCAAAGAAAGGAGCAATTAAAGAAGTATTATCAGCACTGAATTAGGAACAGCTGGGTTTGGGTGTGGTCCTCCTTAGCAGGGTTTAAAAGTCAGGCAAGCCCTTGAAGCCATGTGGAGTGTTATCAGTTTGGAGTTGCGTTATCCTGTCTTATTTCTCGGCGTCTCTGTTCCTGGTTTGTGGCCCAGCAGCTTTGGAAGACCCGTGGGAGGTGTAGGTCTGCTATCTACAGCCTCGGCTTGGCAACAAGAATTCTGTATTGCTGCATGGACTTTTGCCTTCGTGGATATATTTGAAGATACAGCATTTTCCTGTTTGTAAGGACATTTTCTGTTACCTGTGTTTTTCTTGAATTTTATAAAACTGCCTTTGCCTTTTACCAGTGTGTCTGGCTTCTCTTTTTGGGTTGGTATTGGCTTCTGGAGTGACCCAGACAGAACAGATGACAATGCTCAAAATGTGCTTTCCAAATTCTAAGTGAGATGCTTCTGTCCTTTCACTGTTCTACAGCTGCTCACTTCTAGGATGGGGTTGAATTCGGTGACCTGCTTGTTTTGAGTCCATTGATATGGGTGTTGTTTGGAGGTTCTTGGAAAATTCTTGGTCAAGTCACATGATCGTCAAGCCACTCCCACCTGGTCACATGGCCGACAAGACACTCCTACCAAGTCACATGACCATCAAGCCACACCCACAAAGTAAGCCACAGCCACAGTGCAGTAGTAAAAATTTTGGTAGCCCTTCACTGGTAACAACCCTTAAAAACCATACATACTCTTGATCATTCATGGTCCTTAGCCTGCGGGAAAAGCCAGGTGCATAAACTTACTACCCCTGCTGCATCCCGTCCCCCGCCCATTACTGGTAACATTCATTAGTAGTTTTTGTTGAACAGGATGCCTTTGGTTAGGGAGCCTTTCTCCACATGGGTTTTCTCTTCCGAAAGACCCTCAGATCTTCTCAAGATCTTCCCATTCCCCCCTTTTTTTGAGCAGCCACAATATTTATAATGTGGTCGGTAAAATATTTATATTAAGAACTAGATTGATTTGTAAGTTTAAAAATTAATCCAATATTAACAGCGCTCGAAACATTTAGCTTTCAAAAGATGAACTGAAAATTAAACAATAGTTTAATTTGCGCTAAGAGTGAAAGGCCAAAAGGGGCATTTATCCCACAGAAAAGCAAACATACCATTCGTTCCTCTGCCAAAGACATCAGTGCAGGAAGATATTTTAATGCCCTGAATAAATATTCTTCTTTTTTTGTGGAACTTGGAAATAATATAAATAAAGGACCCCAAAGTTGTTATGAAGAGTAAGATTTTTTTTGGTAAAATGTTTATATTAGATGTAGAAACAAATTAAGCTGTAGCCGCTCCCATAAAGGATGTTACTTTATAGTTCATGCTTTTCTCTTACTTTTTTAAGAGCCATTAATGCTTTGCAAAGAATTAAAATGTAAAGTGCTAATACCACTTTATAAGGCCTTGGAAAGGCCCCACTTGGAATCCTGCATTCAGTTTTGGTTGCCATGAAGCAAAAAGGATTTTGAGACTCTAGAAAGAGTGCAGAGAAGAGCAACAAAGATGATCAGGGGACTGGGGGCTAAAACTTCTGAAGAACGGTTGCAGAAACTGGGCCTGGCTAGTTTAATGAAAAGAAGGACCAAGAGAGACATGATAGCAACCTTCCAGTATCTCAGGGATTGCCACAAAGAAGGAGTCAACCGATTCTCCAAAGCACCTGAGGGTAGAACAAGAAGCAATGGGTGGAAACTAAACAAGGAGAAAAGCAATTTAGAACTAAGGAGAAATTTCCTGACAGTCGGAACGGTTGATCAGTGGAACAGCTTGCCTCCAGAAGTTGTGAATGCTCCAACACTGGAAGTTTTTAAGCAGATGTTGGATAACCATCTGTCTGAAGTAGTGTAGGGTTTCCTGACTAAGCAGGGGGTTGGACTAGAAGACCTCCAAAGTCCCTTCCAACTCCATTGTTGTTGTTATTCTTATTGTTATTATTGTTGTTATTCTTATTCTTATTGTTATTATTACTATTATTATTAAAAGTGATTGCTTTTTCTTCAGCCTGTCTTTATAGAGCTCAACTTCAAGACTCTCTGGCATCTTCATTGGGCTCCTTTCATTGTCCTTCTAGAAATAGGTTGTCAGGAGCTGAACCCACTAATCCAGGTTTGGTCTTCCCAATGCTGAGTAGAGAACCACCTTTGGGCCATGGGTCATCCATAAATAGAGAGGAGAGGGAGGGAGGGAGATCCAACACTTGACACTTTCAAAGGGAGATTGGACTGCCATTTGTCCAAAATGGTAGGGACTCCTGCTAGAGCAGGGGGTTGGACTAGATGACCTACAAGGTCCCTTCCAACTCTTAACAATCTTATAAAGATCCTGTTAAGCAGTGTTTCCCAACCAGTGTGCCAGAGACATGGTCAGGTGTGCCGCGAAGAAGGAAGCTCAGCTTCTGGTCTCGCAACTTTTTGCTGAGAGTGTGAGAAGCAAAAAGTTGTGAGACCGGAAGCTGAGCTTCCTTCTTTGCGCCTTACAAGTTTTCTGGCAGCTGCAGCGCCCCGCCTGGCTGGAGTTTCCCTGGCGGCGGCAGCAGGTGAGCTTTGGGGCCCGGTGGGAGGGCGGCGGCAGTGGGAGGGCGGTGGCAGCAGCAGCACCGGGCAGTAGCCACTGGGCGGTGGCAGGGTCGTTGGCTGCGAGCCAGAACTCCAGGACAGAGGCACCGATGGCGGCGGCTGGACATGTTGCAGTACGCCGTACATGCTGGCATTGTGTGGCTGGCACTTGCCTGCTGGCTGGGCCGGGACGGAGGCTCCAGCCCCATGCCCATCCCCAGCGCAATGCCAGCATGTACAGCGTCTAGCAACACATCCAGCCGCTGCCATCGGTGCCTCCGTTCTGGAGCTCCGCCTCACAGCTGACCACCCTGCCACTGCCCCATGGCTATTGCCCAATGCCGCTGCTGCAGTGTAGTGTACGAGAAAGAGAGAGAGAAAGAAAGAGAAAGATAGCAAGAGAGAGAGAGAGAAAGAGAGAGGGAGAGAGAGCGGGGAGAGAGAAAGAGAGAGAAAGACAGCAAGAGAGAGAAAGAAAGAGGGGGAAGGAGGGTGAGGGAAAGACATAGAGGGAGGGAAGGAGGGAGAGAGAAAGAGAGCAAAAAAGGAAGGAAGGAAGGAAGGGAGAAACAAAGAGGGATGGAGAGAGGGAAATAAGAGGAAGGAAGAGAGAGAAAGAGGGAGAGAGAGAGAAATAGAGTGAAAGGGAGGAAGAGAGAGATTTTTTTTGTCCAAACTTTTTTTTAGCCCCCCGCCCCCCCCCCCCGCCCCCCGCTCAATGTTCCCCGGGATTTTGTAAATGTGAATAATGTGCCGCGGCTCAAAGAAGGTTGGGAAACACTGCTGTAAAGGAAGGCAAATGGCAGCAGTTCAAACAGAAATGAGTGTGGCGGGGTGAAGAAGCATGAAGTCCTGGGACAAAAACTGCAACGTCCGATGAAATTTCACCCAATGACCACATCATTTAGCAAAGGAAATTTGAGTTCCAATTAGGATCGTTAAGTAAGGAGCATATGAAATGAGAAGAATCTTGTAAGGGTCCTTTCTGAACACAGTCTTGTGTCTCAGAACTTTTTAAAAAATGTTTCAACACCTTTTGCTAAAGGTTCTTGCTGGTTTTGATCTAGCCTGTCTTCCTTGCTCTTTGAAGAGAGGGCAAAAACCAGAAATGGTGAACCTTTTTTTTTCCTTGGGTGCTATTGCATATGTGTGTATGCCCACATCCATATTTAATATCAACACACAGACACATGCTCTCCCATTTCCTGACTTCCAGTCACTTAATAAGAGAAGTTTGGGGCTCAACTGTCATCGCAAGTCAAAGACTACCTAGTATCCAGAACCCCTCAAAGGATTTGAATTCTCTTCAATTCTTCTTTATTGTGTATATTTCCTTGATGTTCTCAGGATTGGTTCCCGCCAAGATCCTGGAATAAAATTGCCACAGTTCTGACAGATTTCTAAGGGGCTCCAGGAATAAATTCAATTTTTCCGGAGTGCCAATTGCTGGTCACGTGCTAACCATCCCTTTGCAGGGTTCCTCCTGGGGGTTTATTTTTAATAAACACTTCAAATTGGCTTATTTCCCTTAATTGAGATGATTTGAGCAATTTAGATCCAGCCATTTCAGGCCATTATTTGTTTCTGTTTTCCCAGATGCTCTTTTTTTAACACACCAGTAATTAGGAAATTCCTCATATAATTCCCCCTGGCCTGGTCACCTCCCTGAAAGTTTCTCCAAAACTTTGCAGTCCACAAAGTCCTTTTGGTACATAGACTACTGGAAGGCTGTCTTTGAATGATCAGGAAAGGCAAATTCTATTGCTTGCTTGACTGATATCTGAAAATAATACCCTCTCAGAAACGTTCTTGAGAAACAAGACAGCCTGATTATCCAGATAAGCATTGATAGGATTACAACACTATATTATCCTTCATTTCTCAAACAAACAAAATACAGGCAACGCTACTATTTTGTAATCCAAACGTTTTCTAAAGCTCAAGGAATGGAAAGATTTTTCTGCAAGCAAAACAAAGGAAAATACCCAGAGCTCTTTTTTAAGCAAAAATTTTATTTATTTGTTTATTTTGTCCAATACATAATACACATTGAAGAGAATAGATATGTAATAATATAAATAAAGAAAAGAATAGAAGAAAAGATATAAAAGTATAGGTGAACAAATTTGAAAGGAAGAAAAGATAAATGAGATAAGGAGAGACAATAGGACAGGGGATGGAAGGCACACTGGTGCACTTATGCATGCCCCTTACTGACCTCTAAGGAACCTGGAGAGGTCAATCATGGATAGTCTAAGGGGAAAATGTTGGGGGCTAGTGGTTGACACTACTGAATCAGGTAATGAGTTCCATGCTTCGACAATTCGGTTGCTGAAGTCATATTTTTTACAGTCAAGTTTGGAGCGGTTAATATTAAGTTTGAATCTGTTGTGTGCTCTTGTGTTGTTGCAATTGAAGCTGAAGTAGTCATTGACAGGTAGAACGTTGCAGCATATGATCTTGTGGGCAATACTTAGATTGTGTTTTAGGTGACGTAGTTCTAAGCTTTCTAGACCTAGGATTGATAGTCTGCTTTCATAGGGTATTCTGTTTCGAGTGGAGGAGTGAAGGGCTCTTCTGGTGAAGTATCTTTGGACATTTTCAAGGGTGTTCATGTCCAAGATGTGGTATGGGTTCCAGACAGATGAACTGTATACAAGGATCGGTCTGGCAAAAGTTTTGTAGGCTCTGGTGAGTAGTGTGAGATTGCCAGAGCAGAAGCTGCGTAGGAAGAAACGTAATACTTTCAGTAATTGGAAAGGATTGGGAGATTGGAGGAAATGGCAAAGCTCACTGAAATGGCCTTTCC
Organism: Erythrolamprus reginae; assembly: GCF_031021105.1. Lineage (NCBI taxonomy): Eukaryota > Metazoa > Chordata > Lepidosauria > Squamata > Dipsadidae > Erythrolamprus > Erythrolamprus reginae. Next base: position 35,078,784 of record NC_091957.1, read on the forward strand.
CAAGGCCAAAAATCAGCTGGCCAGCCCACACATGCCCGATGCAACTGACATAGGGCAAAGTCTCACATGCCCTCTGATATGGCTCCATGTGCCACTTGTGGCATACGTGCCATTGGTTCACCATTAAGGACTTATGACATCCAACTAGAAACAGCAACATTTTGGGGACCCTCTTATAAAGACGGTGCCTCGAGGATTCCCAGTCTTTGGGTAAGTCTCAAATTGTGGTAATTAAAACTGGCCAACAGTGGCAGTGCCCCACAAGGTGGGATGCTGGCACAGAACTGAATAAAAGCAATAGATATTTGGAGCGGGGGTCTTCGATCTTGGCAACTTTAAGCCTGTTGTGGTTAGCTCTGGCCCAGCTCCTGCCCCAAGGACTGTGGATGTTGGGGAGACATCCACATGCTGCAGGCCTGTTTTGCCCCCGGTGGAATCTGATGATGAAGGCTCCTCTGACCAAGAAAACATGAGTGACAGGGAGGAGGAGAGTGTGGCAGACAGCTCAGAAGGAGGTCAATTATCTAGCTCCTCCTTTGATTCAGAACAAGAGTTAATGATACAGCCACGCATGTGGAGAGATTATTATCAAAGAAAATGAGACCACCTGTGGTTGGGTGGGGCTGTGGTAATTAGTGGGGCTGCTATAAATAGCAGCCTGTGGGTTTGGCCATTGTGGAGGATTATCTGATCATTGTGTTCATGACTGCTTTACTGACTTTGACCTTTTGTGTGCTGATTTTTCCCCGCTTTGAAACTAAACCAGGGCAAAGTGTGTTTCATTTTGTGAAAAAAGGACTGTGAATTGCCTCACAGCTGCAAGCTAAGTATCACAGAACTGATAAGGGACTTGTACAAATTACCAGTTTGTTTGGAGATGAGTGCTCTTTGCTATACCAAAAGAGGGCTTAGGCTAAGTGAATTTTAATTATAAAGAACATTGTTTTGAATTTTCAAAGGTGTGTGTGTCTGAAATTTGTACCTGTGAATTTTTGGGAGGAGCTTACCAGAGAGCCCAACAGAACAAAGCCTGGCGGACTTCAGCCGCAGGAATCCCAGCACCTGGTTAGGTCCCACAGAATCAGCATTCTCCAGGTCCCGTCAACTAGACCAGCGTTTCCCAACCGGTGTGCCGCGGCACACTAGTGTGCCGCGAGACACCGCCAGGTGTGCCGCCTGGGCGGGGCGCTGCAGTGCCTCCGACCTCTCGGCTCCTGCCCGATGCCGCGGTTTCTGGCGCTCTCCTGCTGGGCCCCAAAGAAGGAAGGCAGGAAGAAGGAGAGCTCCATTCTTCACGCCTTTTTCCCGCCTTCCTTCTTTGGGGCCCAGCAGGAGAGCGCCAGAAACCGCGGCATCGAGCAGGAACCGGGAGGTCGGAGGCACCGGCACGGCAGCGCCCCGCCCAGCTGAAGCTTCCCTGTCGTCGTCTTCGGCACACCTGGCCGTGTCGTCATCGGCAAGTGTCCTTTGGGGCCCGGCGGGAGGGCACTGGCGGTGGGAGCGGGGGGGCGGCTGCAGCGGCGCAGGCAGTCGCGGGGAGATGGCGGGGGCGGCTAAAGCGGCCCCGGGCACCGTTCCCTGTAGGCTTTTCCAGGAGCGCGCCTGCCGGATTTCCCTCCGCGCGGCTGGGGACGCGGATCCACCGCCCTCGCCAGCCCGATCTCCCTCCACCCGGCTGGGGAGGTGGATTCGCCGCCCCCGCCAGCCCGATCTCCCTCCAGTGGCTGGTGACGCAGATCTACCGCCCTCGCCAGCCTGATCTCCCTCCGTGGGGGGGTGGGGGGCGACGAACCGACGACCCGGGGCTGTCCGTCCATGTTGGGTGGTGCAGGGCAGGCAGAGGCAGCCCCAGGGGAGAACAAGGGAGGGAGAGAAAGGAAAGAGAGAGTAAGGGAGGGAGAGAAAATTGAATGAAGGAGGGAGAGAAAGAAAGAGTAAGAAGTAGAAAGGATAGAGAAAAAGGAAGAGAAAGGGAGGGGGAGAAAGGAAAGAGAGAGAAAGGGAGGGAGAGAAAATTGAATGAAGGAGGGAGAGAAAGAAAGAGTAAGAAGTAGAAAGGAAAGAGAGAGAAAGGGAGGGAGAGAAAATTGAATGAAGGAGGGAGAGAAAGAAAGAGTAAGAAGTAGAAAGGATAGAGAAAAAGGAAGAGAAAGGGAGGGGGAGAAAGGAAAGAGGGAGGAAGGGGGGGAGAGAAAATTGAATGAAGGAGGGAGAGAAAGAAAGAGTAAGAAGTAGAAAGGATAGAGAAAAAGGAAGAGAAAGGGAGGGAGAGAAAGGAAAGAGAGAGAAAGGGAGGGAGAGAAAATTGAATGAAGGAGGGAGAGAAAGAAAGAGTAAGAAGTAGAAAGGATAGAGAAAAAGGAAGAGAAAGGGAGGGGGAGAAAGGAAAGAGGGAGGAAGGGGGGGAGAGAAAATTGAATGAAGGAGGGAGAGAAAGAGAGTAAGAACTAGAAAGGATAGAGAAAAAGGAAGAGAAAGGGAGAGAGAGAAAGGGAGGGAGAGAAAATTGAATGAAGGAGGGAGAGAAAGAAAGAGAGAAAGGGAGGGAGAGGAAGGAAAGAGATGAGAGAGGAAGGAGGAGACAGAATGAGAGGAAGGAAGGAAGAGAGAAAGAAAGAAGGATGGAGAGAGAAAGGAAGGAAGAGAGAGAAAGAGGGAGGGAGAGAGAAATAGAGCGAAAGGGAGGAAGAGAGATTTTTTTTGTCCAAACTTTTTTTAGCGCCCCCCCCCCCTCCGTGTTCCCCAGGATTTTGAAAATATGAAAAATGTGCCGCGGCTCCAAAAAGGTTGGGAAACACTGAACTAGACAATGTTGCTTGGCAGGGCCTAGAGGAAGAGCCTTCTCTGTGAGGGCCCCGGCCCTCTGGAATCAGCTCCCCCGGGAGATTTGTACTGCCCCCACCCTCCTTGCCTTTCCAAAGAACTTGAAAACTTATTTATGCCGCCAGGCTTGGGGACATTAGACTCCAGCCCCCTGGCCACTGAATTGTATCTTGTTTGGTTGTATTGAATGAATGATTTTTGATATTTAATTTTTATAATGATTTAAACTAATTACTTACGTTAATTGGATCCAATTGTAATTTCTATACTGTTTTACTGCTGACATGTTGTGAGCCGCCCCAAGTCCACGGAGAGGTTTGGCATACAAATCCAATTAATAAATAATTAGTAAATAAACTCCCAGAATTTTCCAGCCAGCAGGAGTTGACGTCCACCAGGCCTGAAGTTGCCAAAGTTGGAGACCCCTGATTTGGAGTACAGAGCAAACAAATGCTGTGCATAACGAAATTCCAAATCCATCCATTAGCTTCTGCAACTGCAAGTATACAGCGGTTCCTTCCCTGATTTCTCTGAGGACTTCACCCTCCATCCCTCCCCAGCCCTGTTTTTCCAGGGGGGGGGAGAAGAGGGGAGGGTTTCAGCTGCATATCCAGGGGAGCCTGTTCTCTTGAGCGACTGGAAATGAAAATGAGAAAAGAGCTTCTGTCCATTCCAAAACTAATAGCCCCATTTTTAATAATCATGTTTTTACAGCAATTTCAGCCCATCATGGTGTCACAGGGCTAGTGATGAAAAAGCTTCTAATCCCCTTTAATAGGTTCCATTTGACAAGCGGCGTGTCAGGGAACCTTCGCCAGAGGCCCAGCTGTGTCACAGGCTGACCTTGGAGGGCTCCGGAGATGTTGGCCCAGGGTCCATCTGGCCAGCAGGGACCCCTTCAGAAATGGGTGTGTGTGTGTGTGTTTCTCTGCTATGCCTGCTCAAAAGAGATCCTGTGGAGGCTGGGGGCCCTTGGCCACCACCCACACCCCCTCCCCTGGGGCTCAGCCCTGCTTTACACCTCCTGCCATTCATATCTCCACAGATTCTTAACTCCGAAATGTTAGCACCTTTGCTGTCCTGAGTGACTGGCAATGCCTTTAGGCCATGTGAGGAAGAATTTCTTTGCCTCCCCCCACAACCCACCAAAACAATTTTTCTCCTGGGGATGTAAACACGACCCCTTTCAGCTATAAGTCCTGCTTTGGGATTTAAGGATCATCTGAAATGTTATTGAATTCGTAGCATTTCTTGAGAGTATCTCATTGTTTTTTTAAAAAATCCAATTCTAATAAACAAATAAAAGGAATAACAGTAAGGTGTTATATTTTAATTCATGACAAAAAATCGTGTCTTTCCTACCCATGTCTTGGGGAAGAGAATATTGTAGGGAGAAAGGTGGACAGCAGGGCAGAGAAGAAGCTAAGAAAAGGGGAGGAGGAAGCAAGAGCTAACACAAAGCGGTATTGAGGTGCCTGTTTAAAGCGGCTTCCTGTGCTGACGGTCTCGGGAACCTAATGGCCACAATTAAAGGAAATTTCATTTATTTTTATTCCTTCACTGTGGGCAAAGTCTTGGCCAGCTGATGGCATTTCACTTTCCAGAAGAGGGGATGGTTGGGGTTCCCAAAGCTCAAATCCAGAGCAGCCACTCCAGAATCTCTTCTGGAGTTCAGTTGGGAGCTGCTTCCCATCACTCCAACCTCACCCTTGAGTGTGACCAGGGAAGAGGTGATGGGCAAGGCCAGGAAAGGCCAGGAAAGAGGCGATGGCCAAGGCTCAGCTCTGGCCCAGGAAATCTCGTAGCCTGCCAGGACTCACCGGCTCCTTTTTGTTGTGGTTGGCTCACAGCCAGCTCCTCTGCTAACAGATTTTGATCCAGATGAGCTGGGTCCGTCCGGGCATCGGAGACCTGTGTGGCTATCGGAGGATTTAGACAGTGAGGGGGAAGGAGAGATGGAAGCCGAAGGTGCTGGAGAGATGGAGGTGGAGGCCCCTGCAGTGCCTATAGAACCCCCAGCTAGGGCCTTGCCTTGGTCAGATGAGGAGGGGGTGATGAATGATCCAATCCTGAATGTGTGTGTGCAAAGGATTAGGGGGAGACAGGGACAGTTGCACAGACTCAGGAGGAGATCTTGATCACAGCTGAGAGTAATAGGGAATTCTGCAGCATGCATAAAAGGGGAGGTTTGTGGGAGTGTTCTTTGCAGGAGTTATCGTTCATGGTTTAGCAGAGAAAAAGAAACAGATCCTGAGTTTTCTCTAAACCAACATCTTGCTTCCTGGGAGAAACCCAGCCTTTGGACAATTGTCTTATGAAAGACTGTAGCTCTTACAAAAAAGAGTGAGTACCTTTGCTTCAGCCCAGTTTAGAAATATTATTTACAAACGTTTGGGGGTTTGAGACATTCGTTATCAGCCTTGAAAATAACCCAGACTCTTTGGCAATAAACAGACATTCTTTTGCTGTAATTGTGGCCCTCAGCCAATTTGTGAAGGCAGTATATTTTGGTGTTTCGGAAACCTACAGTGTGTGTATTTGATTTTGACTTTAATTACTGGTCAGCTGTCATTCCAGGCAGAACACTTTTTACATCTGCAATGGCACCCAGAAAAGCTGACTGGCCGTCAGCACAACAAACTTCCTGTGCCCCATCCCCAAGTCAGACCTCCACACAGTGTTTGCCACCAAAGCAAGGGTGAGGCCAAGACCCCTCCCTCACCCAAGACCATCTTGTTAATGTTACAGAAGACCTTCATGGAGGGAAGAAAAGAGAATATTAATGCAATGGCTGCCAACTGACCTCATCTCAAACCTGTAAGGAGATTCACAGCCATCAGCTGCCCACTTCCAAGGTCTTGGGGAGGTAGAAAACCATGAGTCCTTTCTTTCACCTCTTGTTACTCTTATATATACAGTGATACCTCGTCTTATGAACTTAATTGGTTCCAGGACGAGGTTTGTAAGGTGAAAAGTTTGTAAGACGAAACAATGTTTCCCATAGGAATCAATGGAATAGCGATTAATGCGTGCAAGCCCAAAACTCACCATTTTTGCCAGCCGAATGCACCCGTTTTTGCTCTGTACATGTGCAAAAGCAAAAGATTGCCAAAAAATTTCCAAAATCACACACACGTAAGTATGTCCTCTCGTGAGATTTCACTTCCTGCATATGTGCCGAAGCCAAATCTTGCTCAGATGCACCCACCCGTTGTCAGAAATTAAAAATCCCTGGGTAATATCTTAATGCAGAAAGTAGGCCTCAGGTAAGAATGCTGAGTCATTCAGAAGCAGTTAAGCAGCAACCTAGCAATTATGTGAAAAGTATTGAACTAGGCAAGAGCTCCCTGCTCTTTCTCTCTGTCTGTTCGCTATTAGCTGTGTGCTGTTGCTGTTCGTGGAAGTATGCTTTCAAGAAGCTGTAATGCTGTAAAAGTTGGTTCCTTTTAGTTATTGAACTAATATAGTTGTAGCAGGGTACTAGTAGGATACTTGTTTATTGTATGTATAGTATAGACAGTAGTAGTAGTAGTAGTAGTAGTAGTAGTAGTAGTAGTAGTACTATAAAGAAGTAAATATATTTTCCCACAACTTCCTACTGCTGCTGTGTTTCATTAAAGATTTCAACTCCATCTCTACTGGTCTGTGGCTGGCTGGCTGGCTGGTTGGGGTGGTGGGCTGGCTGGACTGGTTTGCTGCTTGGGCACAAACAGACTAGTTTGCGCAAATGCAAGCTCTGATACCCACTGGTCACACAGAGCTAAGTACACATCTTTTATGTGTGGCACATACTGGCTAGCAACCCTTTAGAGGTCCCATCTCTCCTTGGGTCTCTGGCTCAACGAAGTTGGCAGGGGGGAAACAAAGGCAAAGTAACTTCTGGATCCTCCTGATCTGCCCCTGCGGTTGCCCGTTGAGGAGCCGTTTCCAACTTTGTTCCCTGCTTGAAGGCCTTCCCTTCCCAGGGCTTCTGGGATTCGGCGGTAGCTGAGTCAGAAGGAAAGGCCTCTTTGAGAGCTGCCATTGCCTGCAAAGCTGGGAGGCATTTTTTCCCCAGCCGCTGGGGGAGGCCACAGCTTTTGACCCCTCTCAGTAGGAACCGGCTTTGCTGCCCCACAGACACAGCCTGGAGGAAAGCTGGCATCTGGCCAGCCGTGGGCCCCTCTGTCTCCATTGGTTGCAGAAGCAGGCAGTCCCCCCCAGAATGAGTGTGTGCGCGCACACACATACACACAAACACACACGGAGTGAACAATGAGAGCTGGTGGGATCTGCGAACCATTAGTCCTCTGTTCCCTTCTGGAGATGCTGAGGTGAGCCATCTGGAAGCGTTTACTCCGCAACATCCTGGGACCGAGTCGGATGGGATGGCCAGAACCAGCCCTTTGTGAAGCTGGAAGGGCCACTGACCCATTTAATGAGCTCCGGCGAGGGGAATTTCACACTGAGCCTCAAGCGGCCGTAACTCTAGATGCAAGGGAGGAGGTTGGCGTGGGAGGAGAGAGGGCCTAATTTCGCGTCATGTCAATCACCGCATTGTGAAGTTTCCAGCAGGGGTCCTCCGAGTGTGAAGTCAGGAGGGAAGACAGACGGGTCCAAGCCCAGGTTCTGGAGGAGCACAACTACACAAGAAATGTGGGTGTGGGGAGAAGGGGGGGTCTTTTCTTTTCTCTTCTCTACAGCCTCCTCGTTTCCTTCCTGAAAGAAAGAACAAGAGGTTTAAGGGCTGTGCAAATATTTAACCGGCACGCTGCTGCTGCTGAAAGGCAGAATTTTCCCAGACGTGAAACATAGACACATAGAAGATTGATGGCAGAAAAAGACCTCCTGGTCCATCTAGTCTGCCCTTATACTATTCCCTATATTTTTATTATTATTATTATTATTATTATTATTATTATTATTATTATTATTATTATTTAGACTTGTATGTCGCCCCTCTTTTATCTTGGGACAGATTTATGTTTATCCCAGGCATGTTTACATTCAGTTACTGTGGATTTACCAACTGGTGGAAGTTTGTTCCAAGCATCTATGACTCTTTCAGTAAAATAATATTTTCTCACATTGCTTCTGATCTTTCCCCCAACTAACCTCAAGCAAGGCTGCCTTTCAGTCAGCAGGTAAGCTTTGCCTTCAACTTTGGGTGAGCATCCTCTGGCCAAATGAGCCCCCCCACCACCACCATCCCACCCCCAACCCAAAAATTTTCTCCTCTCTTGCTGGCCTTGGATTCTGGCTCTGGATCAGGGGTCTCATCCAGTGAGGGGCTCCTATGGGTACAGTCAGATACACAGAGCCAGTAGAAAAATTTTGATTTTTTTTTTTCTTTCCCCCCCCCCCCCCCCCCCCGTTTGGGCTCTGCGTATGTTTTTCCTATCGGGGTAAATGAGGTTGAATGTGTATAATTTTAGAAGAGCTGTGCGTGCGTTTGTGTGTGTGTGTGTGTACATACACATATAGTTTATATAGTAGATAATGTATATTTTTGTGTGTCTGTGTGCAATATGTATGTGCACATATGGCATATATACATAGAATTAAATAGTATATTTTGGATGTTCAGTAACAGTAAATAGAGAGGGAAATTGTGTCTCTTTGAGGCGAGGGGAGGCCAGGCACCCTGACTTTAAACCCTTGATGTGAGTGACGTCAATTTGGCCACCTTTAAACCAGTCACATGGCCTTTAAGCCACCCCAGTCACATGATTGTCAAGCCACTCCCACCTGGTCAGATGGCAGAAAATATACATTGGTCAAGAATCAAGAAAGAAAGGAAGGAAGGAAGGAAGGAAGGAAGGAAGGAAGGAAGGAGGGGGGGAGGGAGGGAGGGAGGGAGGTCTCCAACCTTGGCAACTTTAAGACTTGTGGACGTCAACTCTCAGAATTCTCCAGTTAGAATCTCATCTGGTAATGGTCAAGGCCAATTGGTTCCAGATAAGAGCCAATGGACTTCAAGGGGAGGCTGACTCTCTTTTGTGTGTGTAGTGACTCCAGGCTGCTGATGTGCTTGACCCCTCCCTCGGGCACTGCCTGGTCAGTTTCTACAGAAGTACATCAGTCCAGAAAGGTAGGCCGAATGGCATTCTGTAGGTCAGCTCCATGGGAGGCATGTTTTAATACACTCACTCCACCCACTGTTTAGACTAATTTGTGATTTAAGAAACATACACAAACACTGTTTAAACATAATTTTTCTTAAATGGTTTTAAGAATTTTTCCCTCGCTTTTACTGACTTGATTCTAAAGAGCTTGCTAGATGCTATGGAAAAATTCAATTTATGGTCTGAAAATCCAAGCCCCAACTAATTTTTCTGGCCAGCGAGGAAAGGAAATGCTGTGTGTCAGTCAGAAGACCCCCGAGTTCCTTCCCAACTCTCTTATTCCACATTCTGTGTTCTATGCCTGCAAGATGCTACTGCCTGTGAATCCGATGTCTGGAATACTCCATTCAAATCCCAGAAACAAGCAAGGCCTGGGTCCCTCTTAGAGACCCTTTCCAGCACATGTTCACTCATAACTTTGCAGCTACTAAGAAAACCCATCAGTGTTCATCACACTCCTTAATTCACCCAAACTAGTTTTCCCCAACGATTATCTGCACTTTAGTTTGGAAAATATCAGAGGAGAACACTTTCTTCTTCTTTCTGTTTCCTCTCCGACGGCGGCTGGATGCCAGAAGACACAAACCTAAATGGGCTTCAAGAAAGAATTGAGCAAAGCACCACAAAAAGATCCTGAGCATTGTTTTCGTTAATTTTATACATGTCTCATGTGCATTCCCCCTTAGGAAGTTGGACTGTTTTCCAGTTTCACCGGGCTAGTGCCAATTTCACCGGCACCATGAAGATGAGAGACCCAACTGTATTTCCTAAGCATCCTGCTACATTTTTTCCAGAATAAACCATTAATATATTTATGATTCACCTAAAGGTATTCCATTGTCTGAGCATGTCTACCTCAAAATAGCCTTGGGGGGATTTCTTGCATTTGGAAGCTTCTGCAAACCAGAATTGTTTTTCTTTAACAAAGTTTTGCTGTTTATAAAAGTAAACTTTTTGGTGTAACTGCTCGAATTGCCTCTGACTTCACGGTGGCTGCCGTCAGATTGATATCCTGCCCCTGAGTACACAACCACCTTTCCTCTCTTCACAGTTCAAAGTCAGTTGGGAAGGTCTTAAAGTTCTGTTTAAGCTAAAGAAAGTAAGGAGCCACAGCTGGGCAGGTTTGGATCCCAAAGGAGTTTGGAGCCTACATGGGGCTACTTTTGAAGAGTGTTCGGAGACTTCAGGTAATACAGAATGCAGCCACGTGAGTAATCCCCCACCTTTCCCTTCTATCCTCCAGATTAGACAGTTCACGAAGTCCTTCCTGATAAGTTTTATGCTTAAGACTTTCCACCATTTTTGTAGCCCATCTTTTGTTGTGGTTAGCTCTGGCCCAGCTCCTGCCCCAAGGACTGTGGATGTGGGGGGACATCCACATGCCGCAGGCCTGTTGTGCTCCCGGTGGAATCTGATGATGAAGGCTCCTCTGACCAAGAAGACATGAGTGACAGGGAGGAGGAGAGTGTGGCAGACAGCTCATAAGGAGATCAATTATCTAGCTCCTCCTTGGATTCGGAACAAGAGTTAATGATACAGCCACGCATGCGGAGAGCGATGCATAGGCAGCAACAACTGAGAGATTATTATCAAAGAAAATGAGGCCACCTGTGGTTGGGTGGGGGCTGTGGTAATTAGTGAGGCTGCTATAAATAGCAGCCTGTGGGTTTGGCCATTGTGGAGGATTATCTGATTGTTGTGTTTCGTGACTGCCTTGCTGACTTCGACCTTTGTGTGCTGATGTTTCCCCGCTTTGAAACTAACCCAGAGCAAAGTGTGTTTCACTTTGTGAAAGAAGAAGGACTGTGAATTGCCTCACAGCTGCAAGCTAAGTATATCAGAACTGATAAGGGACTTGTACAAATTACCAGTTTGTTTGGAGACTAGTGCTCTTTGCTATACAAAAAGAGTGCTTAGTTCATTTGGACTTTTCGGTATAAAGAACATTGTTTTGAATTGTCAAACGTGTGTGTGTCTGAAATGTGTATCTGTGAATTTTCGGGAGGATTCTACCAGAGACCTCGACAGAACATCTTTGGGCCCGTTCAATTTTATCTATATCTATTTGTAGGTGAGGTCTTCAGAACTAATAATAAAATAATAACAAAATATTAAATATTAACTCTAAAATTCCATTGGGGCCCAGATCGGACCCTTGGGAGGGGGGCTGTGAAATGTTTACTTCTTCCTGGGGTGGGGGCATAACAGAAAATAATTGGAAAGCACTGAGGTAGAGCAGGGCCACTTCTTTGGAAACAAACCTCCCCAGATTTGTATGCTGGGCAGAATCCTTTATAGTTGTTTTATTTTTAAAAAACTGTTTCTTGGGCTGATTTTGTGATTTTACAGCTGTTTGTAGTCTGTTACAGCTTTAATTGCTGCTTTACTATAAAGCCTATAAAGACATTTGCCCCTATTGGAGAGTGGTAGAGATTCCACACGATTGCTATGTATGTTCTGCAAAATCTCTTCTCCAAAGTTAAAGATAATAAAGGAGGGGGGGAGATAAACCCTTCTGTTCTGAGTGCTTTTAAATATTTGAGTAATAGATAAGCCAATTGTCCCAAAAAGTCTTGGTTGATCCATTGAATTGAACTAGGGTGGCATCACACCCCAGCTAAATATAAATTAAATCAATTAATTTGCTTTAGACTAAATAGACAGAGACCAATAAAACTTGCAAATGGGTGCCCTTTTAGATAATAGGGACGTAAGGGATTATTCCAATTTAAACAAAACTTTGCATCTCCGTTTTTTAAGGCTGGTCTTCCGTTGCCAAAATGCACCCGGGTCAAAAGCTTCAAAGAAATTATCTGGCGATTGTCTGCAAACCAGAATCAATTCCCCATTTGTCCCTCAGTTTCTTCTCTGGATTTTGACCAGCCACCTTCTTTCTGGTATAGATGGGAGTAGACAAGGCTGTGTGGATAGTCGAACCATCAGGTTGACGATCAAAAGATAACAATAACAACAACAGAGTTGGAAGGGACCTTGGAGGTCTTCTAGACCAGCCCCCTGCCTAGGCAGAAAACCCTGCACTACTTCAGACAGATGGTAATCCAAACTTCTTCTTAAAAACTGCAGTTTAATGTTTCCAAATATAAAATAATGCACTTGGGGAAAAGGAATCCTCAATCTGAGTATTGTCTTGGCAGTTCTGTGTTAGCAAAAAACTTCAGAAGAGAAGGACTCAGCCGCTCAGAATCTCCGGAGAGGGGTGGCATACAAATCCAATAAATTAAATTATATTAAATTAAATTTAGTGGTAGTGATTTCTGACAAAATGGGTGAACAGTGTGGTCAGGCGGTAGGGAGAGCAAGTAGGATGCTTGGCTGCATAGCTAGAGGTATAACAAGCAGGAAGAGGGAGATTGTGATCCCGCTGTGTAGAGCGCTGGTGAGACCACATTTGGAATACTGTGTTCAGTTCTGGAGACCTCACCTACAAAAAGATATTAGTAAAATTGAACGTGTCCAAAGACAGGCTACAAAAATGGTGAAAGGTCCTAAGCATAAAACTTATCAGGAAAGACTTCATGAACTCAATCTGTATAGTCTGGGGGACAGAAGGGAAAGGGGGCACACGATCGGAACATTTAAATATGGTAAAGGGTTAAATAAGGTTCAGGAGGGAAGTGTTTTTAATAGGAAAGTGAACCCAAGTACAAGGGGACACAATCTGAGGTTAGTTGGGGGAAAGATCAGAACCAACGTGAGAAAATATGATTTGACTGAAAGAGGAGTAGATGCTTGGAACAAACTTCCAGCAGAAGTGGTGGGTAAATCCACAGTCACTGAATTGAAACATGCCTGGGATAAACATAGATCCACCTTAAGATAAAATACAGGAAATTATGTAAGGGCAGACTAGATGGACCATGAGGTCTTTTTCTGCCGTCAATCTTCTATGTTTCTAAACATTCTTTTTATCCTATACTTTTTTGACAAATATAATAAATAAAATAAATAAACTTGGTTTAAGTGACCAAAAAATTATCCATAATATAAAATTACCATATACCTAGCAACTTCAGTCCAATCTAATTTTGTCAAGAAAGCTGTTCTTTGTTTCCTGTTGTGTGTCTACTTAGCTTGGCTTTATTCTTAAAGAAAGCCCATATGAACATCTGGAATACCAGGCAAAATCCATTTTCCGGGATGGGTCCTGGGTTCATGTCATCCTTATGGATAGTTTTGTTTCATTCGGAGGGGAGGACCTGCTTAGTTCCAAACCTTTTTAATTGATGAATAGTCTTTAATTGAGTGATGCTCTTCTAATTAATGAACTAATTAATAATTTAATAAATTGTGCCCATCCTTCGTAATCCTTAGCCCTAAAAAAGGCCTTATAGAAATCAGATAATGTGGTTTTTTTAATAACCGTAACAATAAATTAAGCAGCAGATGGGTAAAGCTCTAAGCTTAAGCTCCACAGAGAAGATGACAAATCACGAAATGGCCGTTTAAAGTTCCCGAGGTAATGAAATGAAGACCAAGGAAGTGATGAGCCTGCTGGCAGGGGAGACACGATGATGGGGCAAAAGCAGAGTTCCTGACTTCCTCCTCCTCCTGGCCTTGTGCCCAAAGGAGAAGGCTAGTTAGTTAGTTAGTTGGTTGGTGGTTGGTTGGTTGGTTGGTTGGTTGGTCGGTCGGTCGGTCGGTCGGTCGGTCGGTCGGTCAGTCAGTCAGTCAGTCAGTTAGTCCAATACACAATACACATTGAAGAGAACAAATATGTAGCGATATATATAAAGGAAAGGATAGAAGAAAAGATATAAGAATAAAATACGTCAATGAAGAATGGAGGAAAAGATATATGACAAGACAATTGAACAGGGGACGGAAGGCACAGTAGTGCACTTATGTTATGCACGTATGTTACTAGTGGATGGACCAAGGTGGAACAAAGGAGGGCAACTCAAGGTCCAGCCCCACATGATTGGCAAAGCCAAGAAAGCAGCAAGGACTCTAGCTTAGGAAGGCCTCTTGAATGCTGGTTTTGGTTCCTAGCCCCAGTTAAAGTCCAAGCAATTTATGAGAGTCGCCCAGAAAGTAATGCACCACACTTTTTTTTTTCTACAACTATTATTTATTGAACACCATGAAACTTACACACAAGAAAGAATGATGTTTCTTCTACACTCCCTATTTTTCCACATAATCTTTGTCCCGTTCTATGGCCTTCCTCCAGCGAGACACAATGGCGTGTATGCCCTGTCGGTACCACTCCTTGTTCTGGTCACTAAGCCATTTCCAAATCTTGGAGCTCTGCCGAACCGTCTTCTAACGGCCTCACCCTCTGTGCCCAGCAACTAACTGTACTTCTGTCGACTGCAGATTCTCCATCAAGTGTACACAAATGTTTGTGAACCTTCCCAACAGTTTCTTTCTCCACAGTGAGAAATTCAATGACGACATGCTGCTTGTAACATACATCACATACAGACACCATTTCGATACATTTGCAGCTACGCTGTCTGTCTGAAGAAATGCAAAATTTAACACGCACTCCTGACAATTGTAGGTTGAGAAAAAAATGTGGTCCTCGCGTGCGATGCTTCCCCGTTTGGGGTGGGTGCAGTCCTAAGCCATAGGTTACCCAATGGGTCGGAAGCGCCGCTGGCATTCTTTTCTCGAACCCTGGCCAAAGCGGAGCAGAAGTTTGGTCAAATTGACCGAGAAGCATTGGCGCTCATTGCAGGAGTCCACCGTTTCCATGACTTTGTTTATGGCCGAAATTTCGAACTAATAACCGATCACCAACTGTTATTAGGCTTGTTGTCAGGAGACCGCCAGAGCCCAGCTGTGTTATCTCCCCGCATGTCGCGGTGGATTATATTTTTAGCCAATTACTCCTACAAGCTAGTATACCGGCCTGGGAGACATATTGCCCATGCGGATGCTTTAAGCAGATGCCCGCTTCCTGATTTCCTGACTGACCCAGCTCTGGCCTCCACAGTGTTAGCCATAATGGATGACCCCTTAGCACTGGCCGCTCCGGAAGTAGCTAAATACTCCACTCTAGATTCAATTTTAGGAACCGTGATGCAATGGGTACTGCGGGGTTGGCCTCTTAGAGCCCCATCACCTGATTTTTATCCGTATTTTCGTTGCCGCACCGAATTATCTGTAATTCGAGGATGTCTATTGTGAGGTTCTAGGGGAGTGATTCCGGCGGTGTTTAGAACAAGGGTCCTATCGACCCTGCATAGAGGACACCCAGGGGTAGTGCGCATGAAGGCGTTAGCCAGGGGCTATGTCTGGTGGCCTGGCATCGACGGAGATGTAGAACAACGGGTGGCGAGTTGCCGTAATTGTCAGGAGAACCGACCGGCGCCCGCTCGAGTGGTTCCATTAGCTTGGGAGCCACCGGCGGGGCTGTGGGCCCGGGTCCACGTTGACCTTGCACGACCCTTCATGGGTCAAATGTTCCTTATCCTTGTAGATGCGCACTCAAAGTGGCTAGAGGTGGTACACCTCCGGTCAACCACGTCCCAGACAGTAATCGATTCACTAGAGGCTGTTTGCAACCCATGGGTACCCGGACCTATTGGTCTCCGACAATGGACCCCAATTCACCTCGGTATTAATGGAAACGTATTTGTCCTCTATTGGGGTTCGCCACACCCTGATTTCTCCTTGTCACCCGTCCAGTAATGGCCAGGCAGAGCGCATGGTGCGCACCACAAAGGACACCCTAAAGAAGTTACCGAAGGGGTCTTGGCAACAAAGGTTGTCTGAATTACTGTTGACCCAGCATTCAACGCCCTGTGTGGCCACCAACAAATCACCAGCCGAGCTTTTAATGGGTCGTAAGTTGCGCATTATTCTGGACAGACTTCATCCGCAGTATGCGCTGGCCTCACCTTGGCCTGAGCCTTCCCGTCGAGGGCTGGGAGTTGGGGCTCAAGTATTTGCTCGCTCCTATGCGGAGGGTCCAGTTTGGGTTCCGGCCATCATAACTAGGGAGTTAGGGCCACGTTCCTACGAAGTGGGTCTTTCGGACAGCCGCTGCTGGAAAAGGCATATCGACCAAATTCGTCCATGGTCTGGGGTTACCGATCAGCCTGAGGCGGACACCACGTTATCAAGGGAGGAAACAGTAGTTACAGGAAAACCCCACCATTCACCTACACCTAGGGGTCCTGAAGTTGTAAGTGGTTCCCCGACCTCAGAGAACGAGGGAAATTCCCTAGAAAGAATCACTGGTGGAATTGCAGATTCCCAATCCCCATGTGGCGGTGTACCGGAAAGTGTCATCAGTCCTCGCCATTCGAATAGGGAGTGTCACAGTCCAGCATATTTGGAAGATTACATTTGCTCCAACATAAGGGGGGAGGAGTATTATGTCCTGCCCAAAGACTAAGCAAAGGAAGGCTTAGTATTACAGGTTGTGATTGGCTAGTTCGTTCGTCGGGTGCTAGGGCGGCAAAGCTCTCTCACCCGATTGGTTGTTACCTCAGCTGGAGTTAGTATATAAACACCGGCACTTGTTATGGCTTGTTCCTCATCTGTTGCCTGTTGTGTTGATTTCTAATAAAGACTTGATTGCCGACTCCTGCCTCCGACTATTACACATTACTTTCTGCCTGACCCTTGTACATCTTGGAAATGCTTTCTTCCAACATCTGTCACATCTAGACCTGGCGACATTATCTCATTTAAGCAAAACTCCTTCTCCCTCCTTTTCCTCTTGCAATCCCTCGCTTCATGAATTGCTGTGAGTGAGTTGAAGTTTCCAAAAACTGGACAACTGTATCTAAGAGTTTGGCAAGAATTGATAGATGCTGTCTTGGAAGCATTTTCTGTAATATTTGAAGGACATAGAAGAAGACATCACTTCAGAGGATTAAGAGAAGGCAAGGGCCCTCCTATTTTTTTCTTTTTTAAAGAGGAAATAAAAAGATGACTCAAACAATTACACACTAGTCAGTTCGATCTCAATACTGGACAAAATTCTGCAAGTGATAGTTAAGCAGCTGATTTGAAAGCATTCAGGAAAGAATGATGTGCTTGGCATAGATCTGCCAAGAGTCTATCATGCCAAACCAAATTTTCCAGAGCATAATCACTTTGGTTGTCCATGGAATGCAGTGAGCATTGTGGAAATTGATTTCAGCAAAATTTATCAGGACATTCTAGGAGAGAAAATCACAAAAAATATGCTAAACTAAGCTACTATTGAATGGACACAGAGCTAGCTAAATAGTGGTTCTTTCTTTACCATGGACCCAGGGTAGGCATGGGCATGGCTTATTTCATGGGTGTGGATTGCTGGCTATGTGACCAGGTGGGAGTGGTTTGATGATCATGTGACCAGGGGGCTAAAGGTCTCATGCCAAAGGTTTGGGTTAGGATTAGGGTGCCTGGCCTCTCCTCTCCCTATTTATTTACTATTACTGAACATCCAAAATATACTATTTAATTCTACGTATATATCCATATGTGTAGATACATATTACACACAGGCACACAAAAATATACATTATCTACTATTTGTTGTGGTTGGCTTCAGGCCAGCTCCTATAGCTGGGGATTCTGATGTGGAGTGGTGGGAGTCATCTGTTTATAGAACACAGTGTGGGTGCAACCAGATGCCTCAGATAGCAAAGCCGTATCACAGGCAGAGGAAGGCAGTGAGGAGGAAGAGACAGACAGGGGAATGGGTGCAGCCAGCCCACCAGCTAGCCCTCCAGCTAGAGGGTCTTTAGACTCAGAAAGGGAAGATGTCATGAATAACACTATCTTGAATCCCCACGTGCACAGGATCTTGGGAAGGCAGGAACAGCTGTGCAAGCGTAGAAACAGATAATTGAGTGCAGCTATTAAGAGGTAATTATGCTGCTGAAACCCTGATAAAAAGGGAGGGTTGGAGTGCTGGGCATGGGTGTTTACCATTGGCGTTCTTGGAAGAAAGAAGATTTGTTGCAGCATGGTTTGCATTCTGTTCTGGATTTCTGTGACACTCAAGCAGGAAAAGGCTGTGCGGATTTGAGTGTAGAACTCTGACTTTATGGACTCATAAATCACCCCTTTGCTCTAGCACAAGTCTAAATGTGTCAGGTGAACCTTTGAGTGAGTAACTCTAACCTTTTGGACTCGTAAAACAGTAAATTGGTCTTGCATTCAAGCAGGCGTTTAGCCTTTGTACATAAAAGTGACTTTCTTGATTCATTGCCTTTCTGTCGTGTGTATTTGACTTAATTCTGGGTTCATGAGTGGCTAATTGTAGTAGCCAGGCAGAATACTATATAAACTGTATGTATATGTGTTCTGTCTGGGTTTTCCCAGACCTCCACACCCACTGAAAAAACAGCCAGACACTCTGGTAAAATCCAAAAGTATTTTATAGCAGGAAAAAATAAGCACAAAGGAAAACCTGTCTTCACAGCAGACAGGTTACAATACGTTACAACAGGGTCCTGATGTCCAGTCAATTTCACAAGCTTCTTGCTGGCACCCCCCCCCCCCCCCCAAGGTTTCAATAGTCCAAGGCACAAACCAGGATTGTAGCCACCAAAGTTCACAGACAGGTCTCACAAATCTCCAAGATAAAACTCCACAAGCCAGGAAGGGTGGGGCCGCCTTTTATCCTTTCCCAAGCACCACACCCAAACCCAGCTGTGACCTCTAATGCTGGAAATACCTAGCCAATTGAGTTCGTCTCTGATTAGCTCTCCTTTGTCGCATATCTATGATGTCATGAGCATCTTCCCCCAGGGAATCCAGGCTGCTTGCTGGGGAGAGCTCCCCCTGGTGGAACTCTGGCTGTCCTTCTTCTTCAGCCTGGGATTCCGCTTCCTCGTCAGTCTGCACCTCCTGGTCCTCAGCCTCTCCCTCTGAGCTGGAAGCCGACAGCAAATCAGCCATTCCCGGAGGGGTCCCAGGCTGAACCACAACAATATGTACACACAAACATGCACGCACAGCTCTTCTAAAATTATACATATTCAACCTCATTTACTGCGATAGGAAAAGTATACCCAGAGAAGAGAAGGGAAGGGAAGGGAAGGGAAGGGAAGAGAAAATACTCTCCAGGGTTTTGATATTCATTGCCTTCCCAAAAGCAGAGGGTGCTCAAAGTGATGTAGTGGATAGATGGGCTCTGCTCTGGGGCTAAGGGAAAGTTGCATGGGATTATTCTTTACTCAGTCCTGGTGGTCTCGGGAGAGTCTTTTCCTTCTCTCAACACACACACACACACAGAGAGAGAGAGAGAGAGAGAGAGTTGAATATGGGCTAGCCGGACACCTCCACTACCAGCAGACGATTTGGAAAGAACAGAGGTGAAGCCAGCCCACAACGCCTCCTTCTTGAAAATTTGATCCTCTGCATTCAAGAATGTTGCTCCTGCTCCCCACTGCTCAAGCAGAACAAAAGTTTATTCCAACCGAGCAAAACAAAGGAAGACTTTTAAGTTCCATAAGCCCTGATATTTAAAAAGAAAACAGAGCATTCGGGATAACAGTTTAATTCTGGCACTCCAGAATTCTCCTATGACTTTCTGGCAGCGTTGTGGAATCCCTCCTGTTTCCATCCTAGATCGACAGTACATAAATGGGCTTATTGACGCTGATGATATCAACAGGCTCCTGTCCAAACCACCTGCAATTTTAGGATACATTAGTACTATGTAGCTTTCTTTCCAAATTATTTTTATTCCTATGGACAAAATAGGGCTGTATTTTGTCTAATCCCGTGATGGAGAAACTATGGCAAACATGCCACAGGTGGAGCCATGGAGACATATTGAAGGACACGTGAGACTTTGTCAGGTTTCAGCTCAAGCGCGCATGTGCACAATGGCCTTGGGAAACTTCTAGACACTTCAGAGAAGCTTCCCCGAAGCCCCGGAGGCAACAACAATTCCCCCAATGGACAAACCAGAAGTTCGGGAAAACATACTTCCGGTTTGCTATTTTTTGCACTCTGGGGCTTCAGGAAGCTCCCCTAACCCTCCGGTGTGCAAAAATCAGCACAATGGGAAAATGGTAGTGTCTTTTCTGAACTTCCAGTTTGCCCATTGTGCTGTTTTTGTGCTCCAGAGCTTCATGAAGCTTCCCTGAACCCTCCCCTTGAGTGGGGGATTGGACTAGAACAGAGGTCTCCAACCTTGGCAACTTTAAGACTTGTCGACTTCAACTCCCAGAGTTCCTCAGCCAGCTACAAGTCTTAAAGTTGCCAAGTTTGGAGATCCCTGTTCTAATCCCTGCTCAAGGCAGGAGCCTTATGCCATTATCCCATTGGTTGTCTAATCTATTCTTGAAAACCTCCAGTGAGATGCATCCACAAGTCCAAGACGCAAGCTGTTCTATGGATTAATTGTTCTCACTATCAGAAAATTTCTCGATACTTCTAGGTGGGATCTGTTGTTAACAAGAACAGTCCAATTGGAGAGAGAAAAATAAGGCCTGACCATCAGAGATTTTTTTTAAAAAAAATCCTCTCTACCCTTCCCTTCCTCTGCGTAATTTGTACAGACATGTGGGATGCTGATGATTGCGTCTGTACCTCTCCATGCCTGCTTGCATGAGCACAGATCAATGACAATGTAAATATTCTGAAATATTCACCCTTCATTTCAGAACAACACATTTCTTGAGCTCCAAAATAAGCACCACAATATCGGTTGCAGTCAGGATTGATGGATGCGCCTTTTTTTTCAAACAAAGCCTACTTCAGTAATATTAAAGCTAAGATCTGTTGCAAAGAATGCCATCATTTGAAAAATGTGGATCAGTATATTTTGAAAGGCATCTCCTGAGACCCTTTTCCTTTATTTCCTTCCTCTATACAACATTGTGTTGTACCTCATGATTGTTGACAAATGTATATTTTCCTATTATGTACACTGAGAGCAGATACACCAAAGACAAATCCCTTGAGTGCCCAAATACACTTGTCCAATAAAGAATTCTATTCTATTCTATTCTATTCCATTCCATTCCATTTCCTCCTATCCCATCCCATCCCATCCTATTCTATTCTATACACTGAGAGCATACACACCAAGACAAATTCCTTGTGTGCCCAAACACACTTGGTCAATAAAGAATGCTATTCTATTCTATTCTATTCCATTCCATTCCCTCCCATCCCATCCCATCCTATTCTATTCTATACACTGAGAGCATACGCACCAAGACAAATTCCTTGTGTGCCCAAACACACTTGGTCAATAAAGAATGCTATTCTATTCTATTCTATTCTATTCCATTCCATTCCATTCCCTCCCATCCCATCCCATCCCATCCCATCCTATTCTATTCCATACACCGAGAGCATAGGCACCATACAAATTCTTTGTGTGCCCAATTACACTTGGTCAATAAAGAATTCTAATCTAATCTGATCTGATCTAATCTAATCTAAGGTAACGTGATCAAAATTCATTTGCTTGGCAACTGGCATCTCTTTATAACAGTTGCATTGTCCCTGGGTCATGTGGCTTTCTGACAAGCCAAGTCAATGAGGAAGCCAGATTCACAATTTTTGACAACAACTATCCATGATTCACACCCAGGCCTTTCTGTGGGCCCTCAGAGGCCTTTTTTCAGGATTCAGGATCCCCATGGACAAGTGGTGGGCCACTGGGCAATACAGAATGCTGGACACAATGGGCTTTGGCCTGATTCAGCATGGCTCTTCTTAGGTTCTTATTTTCCCTCTCGTCCCAACACTTCTCCAGGTGTTTATAGTCACAGGGAGAGGGGGGTGTCTTTCTGGCTTCCAGAAGTGCAATCCCTCCTCCTGCCCAAAGTACAAAGGGCCTCTGATGTGCCCTGACCTTCACAATTACACCCCTCTTTAGGCTCCAGCTGGGCCTTTAAAGCCTAGAGTTTTCATCAGATTCAGTAACACAAAAATACATCTATATCACCTTGCCTATTTCCTCCTCTTGACCTTTCTCTCCTGAACCAGAGTCCATTGTTCTAGGGGTGAGGGAATTCTATTCATCTCCACCAAATCAAAAGGCATAATTTTTTTTAAAAAATAACATTCGTGCATTCAACTTAAATGTCAGAGTTTTCCACTCAAAATAAATTTTCAGGGAGGGAAGACTGTTCTTTTTTCCCCCCAGAAGGTTGTTTCCAAACTCTGCTGATGAGACAGGATTTTAGTATGGGAAGTAAATAGAATAGAATTGAATTGAGTAGAGTAGAGTAGAGTAGAGTAGAGTAGAGTAGAGTAGAGTAGAGTAGAATAAAATAAAATAAAATAAGATGGGATGGAATGGAATGGAATAGAATAGAATAGAATAGAATCTAGAATAGCATACAGACAGATGGAAATGTCCTTGGGAGGCAAAACCCACAGCCACTCCTTCTTGTTGGGGTTAAGTTTGAGCCTGTTGGCACCCATCCAGACCCTAACAGCTGATTTGCAACCTTGGGGAAGGCCATTTTTGCCCTCGGAAGGCTTTGGGAGGCTTCCTGAAGCCTCTGGAGTGTGAAAAACAAGCCAACAGGCAAACCGGAAGCCTGTTTTTCCAAACTTTCAGTTGGTCAATTTGGCCATTTTGGCTTCAGTGCGACCTGTACACATGCGTGGGGTGGGGGTGAAGGCAGTGGGGGGTTGTGCGCATGTACAGGGGGAGGACAACTGTGCACACACTGGTGTAAGCGTGCAAAGTCATTTGGCACACAAGCCAAAAAAGGTTCACCATCACTGGTTTAGAACATCTGGCCAAGCAATTTCCCCCTTTGTATACCTGCCCTGTTATGCACATCTAGTGGGACTCTCTTTTGAAGATGCTACCTTTGCTCAGATGGACAACCTGGAACACATTTTCTCAATTCAAATACCTGGCAATGGAGGTCTTCAGCGGGAATGTTGGCCCTGAATTGTCGCTTGCTGAGGTCTCTGCATAATTTTAGACGCTGCCTGTCAGTTATTACTCTTCTGCTTGTGTTTATGGTTTTTAAGATGCAGGAATCCTTTTAGAGGGGTTGTATCATAAAGTTGCTATTATTTTTATTATCATTAATTGTTTCCAGCTGCTGCCGCAATTCTGCTTTGGAATTGCTTCTTCAATGGAAACACAGACATTTTAGAAATAAATAAAAGAAACAGCCGTCAGTTTGGGAAACCACATTTTCATATCTCAGAACAGTGCATAGTACTGAGCTGGACTTAAGTGTAGACTTAGGCCATGTGGCCACATCCAGATCATGCAGAAGTGAGCGAATAGAATAGAATAGAGAATAGAATAGAATAGAATAGAATAGAATAGAATTTTATTGGCCAAGTGTGATTGGACACACAAGGAATTTGTCTTGGTGCAGATGCTCTCAGCGTAGTACATAAAAGAAAAAGATACATTTGTCAAGAATCATGTGGTACTACACTTAATGATTGCCATATGGGTCAAATAAGCAATGAAGAAACAATCAATATTAATAAAAATCTTAGGATACAAGCAACAAGTTACAATCCTGCTTCGCATCCCCAGAGAGTCGGTGGTCATCTCTTTTTTGGGAGGGGGGGATAACAATTTTCTATTTTTTTTTCCTCCTCCATCACAAAACATACAATACAAAATGCCTTCCCTTTTTAGTAAAATAAAAGGTGATTTGATTAGCATCTCATATATAATCACAAAAAATCATTATCTCCGATAATGTCGGTGTCAATCACTTTTTTTTGTCCCATCTAATTTTGTCATCTGGATTAACCAATTGTCTTCTAATTTATTTTACCATTAGGCCCATTATCCTATAATTAAATTTCATTTTTAATATTTCTTCATATATTTAATACAAATCAAAATCTTTCTAGCTTATTAAACATTAATCCATAGTGCCTTCTTCATCTCTTTATACATTTTAATAAAGCTAAACACCCTCATTTAACCTCTTAATACTAAAAACGAAGAAAAAATAAAATAATAGGAAAACAAAAGACAAATAAAAAGGTTGAAAGTCAGTGGTAGTCAGAGACCCTGCCTTGGAATAAGGGTAATGACATCCTGCCCTCATAACAATTAAATCCTGAGGGGATAAATATTTTATTTTATTTGTTTTATCAAGTACGTATTAGTAGTATATGAAGATATAACAACAATGTTTGTATATTTATTTATTTATTTGTTTGTTTGTTTGTTTGTTCGTTCGTTCGTTCGTTCATTCATTCATTCATTCATTTATTTATTTATTTATTGGATTTGTATGCCGCCCCTCTCCAGAGACTCGGGGCGGCTAACAGCGACAATAAAACAGTGTACAATAGTAATTTGGTATTGATGATTAAAAATCAATTAATATAAAAACCAAACATACATACATACATACATACATACATACCATGCATAGAATTGTAAAGGCCTAGGGGGAAAGAGGATCTCAATTCCCCCATGCCTGGTGGCAGAGGTGGGTTTTAAGTTGTTTACGAAAGGCAAGGAGGGTGGGGGCCGTTCTAATCTCTGGGGGGAGTTGGTTCCAGAGGGCTGGGGCCACCACAGAGAAGGCTCTTCCCCTGGGTCCCGCCAGGCGACATTGCTTAGTTGACGGGACCCGGAGAAGATCCACTCTGTGGGACCTAACTGGTCGCTGGGATTCATGCAGCAGAAGGCGGTCCCTGAGATTGGTACTAATAACAGAGAAGCATTAGGACAGGGGACGGAAGGCACGCTGGTGCACTTATGCACACCCCTTACTGACCTCTTAGAAATCGGAGAAAGGTCAAAAGTGGAGAGTCTGTAAAGTTTTGGGGGTTACGTGATGATACTACAAAGTCATGTAGTGAGTTCCATGAATTAACTACTTGGTTGCTAAAGTCGTATTTCCTGCAGTTGAGTTTGGAGCGGTTCACTTTGAGTTTGTATCTGTTATGTGCTCGAGTGTTGTTATGGTTGATGCTGAAGTAGTCATTGACAGGAAGGACATTGTAGCAGATGATTTTATGGGCTGTGCTTATGTCATGTTTAAGACAATGTAGTTCTAAGCTTTCTAAGCCCAGGATTTCAAGTCTGGTTGTGTAAGGTATTCAGTTGTGAGGAGTGGAGGACTCTTGTCGTAAAGCATCTCTGGACGTTTTCTAATGTATTTATGTCCAAAATGTCTCCCATCTCCTGTTGGCTTAACTGACCAGACCTGAACATCACAACCAGGATGAAGAAATGGTTCCACATCCTACTTCAAACAGGAAGAATCATTAGCTGTGGAAATATATTCTCCACCAGAATGGGATCATGAATGAATAAATGCCACTTCCAGTATCTTATTTATGACCATTAGGTTGGTAGGAACTGTTTCTTTTTTCCATAGTTGTGTATATGAAATTCTTGTCACTGTCATTACCATATTTTTCGGAATATGAGACGCACCGGAGTATAACATGCACCTTAGTTTTGGGGGAGGAAAATTGGGAAAAGAATCTGCTTACCAGGTATTCATCTGGCTAGCATCCTTAGTCTGGTCAGCTTCAGCACATTATTTTATCCCCTGATTAAGGGCTTAAAAAAACTTTATTCTGAGAGAGTAACAATGAAAGAGCTTGCAAGCTAGTAAGAGCTGGGAACATCATTAGCACCTGGAAAGAAACAGTCTGAACAAGTACAGCAATGGGGGAAAAACCCACAAAGACTTAGGGCTTGGAAAACATTCTTGGCAGAGTGTAACAGTGAAAGAGCTTGCAAGCTGGGAACATCGTTATCACCTGGTTAGTGCTGAAAAGAAATATTTGGAGCAAGTTAGACCAATGTGGAAAAAACCCTGGAAAAACTTAGGGCTTGGAAAACATTCTTCACAGAGTAACAATGAAAGAGCTTGAGAAAATTAATAGCACCTGATTAGGGCTGGAAAGAAACATTTGGAGCAAGTAAAGCAATTAAAAAAAACCTACAAAGACAGAGTTTGGAAAACATTCTTGGCAGAGCGTAACAATGAAAGAGTTTGCAAGAGGGTAAGAGCTGGGAACATTGTTAGCACCAGGTTAGGGCTGGAAAGAAACTTACTCAGAGCAAGTTAGAGCAATGAAAAAAACTCAGCAAAGACTTAGGGAATATTGGAAAACATTATTCATAAAGAGAAACAGTGAAAGAGCCTGCAAGGTAAGAGCTGGGAAGATCATTAGCAGCTAGTTAGGGATGAAAAAAAAGGCTACATTCAGAGTATAAGATGCATCCAAATTATCAACCTCTTTTAGGGAGGAAAAAGGTGTGTCTTAGACACCAAAAATATGATATGTGTATTATCATATTTCATGAGGAGCCAGTCTAAAGAGATGGCTGGACCATGGGCAGAGGTGGATGGCCACAGGCAAAGGCTCAGGAGTTGCTTTTCATCTTCTCTTGCTGGCCCTTGGGACTGTCTGGGACATAGTTAGAAGAACCGTCCCCTGGTGAAAAGACCAGGTTCAAAAACCTTCCAAACTCTGGGATGATCTGACACACCTGAGACACGATTTCATTTGGCTTCTGTTTTTTTCTAAAGGACAGTTTAACTGCCTCTTAGATTTGTGGGCTTTTAAAAAAAAGCATTAAAGAGCAGCAATAAAAATATACCCCCTTGTAATTATAGCTTGGCATCTGTTCCACATCTGCAGTTTTTATGATATGGCCAGGATGCAGCAGGAAAACAACTTTACTCTTCCTCTCTCTTCCTTCTTCCTTCCTTCCCTCAATGTTCACCCTCACTTTGAAATCAGCATGATAAATCTTTCAGGGATTTACAAGGATGGACATGTTGCACTACCTGGATTTGTATGACCATCCACCTCCTTTTGGAATTACGGGGCTGAAAAGGTCTTGGAGATCTTCTAGTCTACCACCCGTACCATCTGGGAGAAATGGTTGTCCAATCTGGTTTGGTTATGCAACCCAACAAGACCAACACAGACTTCAGAGGAAAATTAGAACTGCGGAAAAAACAATTGCAGCCAACCTGCCTTCCATTGAGGACCTGGATACTGCATGAGTCAAAAAGAGGGCGGTGAAAATATTGACTGACCCCTCACATCCTGGACACAAATTGTTTCAACTCCTACCCTCAGAATGTCACTACAGAGCTCTGCACACCAAGACACAAGAACAGTTTTTTCCCCGAACGCCATCACTCTAATAAACAAATAATTCTCTCAACACTGTCAAACTTTTTACTAAGTCTGCACTTCTATTCCTACTAGTTTTTTCTCATCATTCCTATCACCCTTTTCCTCCCACTTAGGACTGTATGACTGTAACTTGTTGCTTGTATCCTAAAATTTTTATTGATATTGATTGTTTCTTCATTGCTTATTTGACCCCTATGACAATCATTAAGTATTGTACCACATGATTCTTGACAAATCTATATTTTCTTTTATGTACACTGAGAGCATATGCACCAAGACAAATTCCTTTTAAAAAAAATATTTTTTATTATTTTTCAATAAAAAAGACAAAACATTACAAACAAACATGGAAAGACCAGACAAAACACATAACATAAAAAGGAGCTACAATTGCTCCACTCTTCTTAATACAAAAAAGGGAAAGACAAATTCCTTGTGTGTCCAATCATATACTTGTCCAATAAAAATTCTATCCTATCCTATCCTATCCTGCCATATCCTATTCTATTCTATTCTATTCTATCTTCCCTTTAAAACCTCCAATAATGGAGCACTCGCAACTCCAGAAGGCAAATCATTCCATTGATTACACTGGGAAACACCAATTTTGTTGTCTTAAATCTGTGACTTATTTTCAACTGACTTTTGGCCTCTAGATCCAAAAATAACCACAGTTTTTGCCTATCACATCAACTTTTTAAGCTACAGGATATCCTCAAAAGTCATACAAATTATGCTTACAAAGAAAAGGAAAGTAAAAACTTATCAAATATATTCTTTCCAAAGAATAATTATATTCATACAAAGGCTTACTGCAAGTTAATTTGTGTTCATACGAATAGTTGTGGTTTTTTATCAAACATATTAAGGTAAAAATTTTCGCTTATAGCTTTTTCTGGAGTGTTTAATCTGTGGACATTCTGGCTTGATGCTCCAACAATAGCCAGCCATCCTATGTACATCCCATCTACCTTGATACCAAGTCTCCATGACCTTCTAATCTCAGTGGAATCGCTCACCCTGCTCATCACTGACTGCACCAAGATTTTCCAGGAAGTTAGCAAGATGGCTATGTCAAAAATGCAATTCGATGCTCATGTTGCCTAATTAACTATATTATGTATATACAGTGATCCCCCGATCATTGCGAGGGTTCCGTTCCAGGACCCCCCGCAACGAGCGGGTTTTCGCGAAGTAGCGCTGCGGAAGTAAAAACACCATCTGCGCATGCGCAGATGGTGTTTTTACTTCCGCAGCGCTAGCGAGTAGCCGAAGATTGGGGGCGGCGCGGCTGTTTTAAAACGTCGCCGCCGGCATGGGGGGCTTGCCAGCACCCCCCGGACCCCCAACCCGGGTTTGGGGGGCTGCTAGGAAGCCCCCCATGCCGGCGGCGACGTTTTAAAACAGCCGTGCGGCTTCCCAACTGAGTCCCGAAGACAAACGTCAAAGGCGAACTTCCGCGTTTGTCTTCGGGACTCATTGGGAAGCCGCGCCGCTGTTTTAAAACGTCGCCGCCAGCATGGGGGGCTTCCTAGCAGCCCCCCAAACCCGGGTTGGGGGTCCGGGGGGTGCTGGCAAGCCCCCCATGCCGGCGGCAACGTTTTAAAACAGCCGCACCGCCCCCAATCTTCGGCTCCTCGCTAGCGGGCAGGCAGGCGGCGGACAAGCCGTTCGCTCGCGCTCGCTCTCGCCGCTTTCCAGCTGAGTCCTGAAGCGAATTCGCTTCAGGACTCAGGTGGGAAGCGGCGAGAATGAACGGCGTGGGCGGGCGAAGGGCGAGCGGGCGGCGGACAAGCCGTTCACTCGCACTCGCTCTCGCCGCTTTCCAGCTGAGTCCTGAAGCGAATTCGCTTCAGGACTCAGGTGGGAAGCGGCGAGAATGAACGGCGTGGGCGGGCGAAGGGCGGGCGGCAGCGAGGAGTTTGCGTGGGCGGTGGGGAAACTCCTTGCTGATACCCGCCGCTCGCCCTCCCGCCAGCAAGAGGGGGAAGACCTAGGGAAGCCGCCCAGCAGCTGATCTGCCCGGCGCCATCTACGCATGCGTGCCCATAGAAAAAAGGGCACGCATGCGCAGATGGTGTTTTGACTTCCGGGTTGAAAAATCGCAAATTAGCCTGTTCGCAATGGTCGGGAACGCAATAAACGGGGGATCACTGTATAAGGTATAGAGAAAAAAAATTGAAGTGGTAGGAGAAAACTAGCTACAGTTTTGTAACCGGCATGGATAGTTAATTTATAAACAGGCTTAAAAAACCCCACAACAGAAATTGTGTTACAAATTGTTCCACAGTGTTATTGCCCTTAATGTCTGGAAATTCTTCCTTATCTCCAGATTGAAAATACCCCCGTGAGTTTCCACCCTTTGTTTCTTGCCTGGCCTTCAGGAGCTTTGGAGAACAAATTGACACCCTCTTCCATGTGACAGCCTTCAAGTATTGGGAAGACAGCTGTCACTCCTGAATACTTCTTTTTGTTAAGCTACACATAGCTCGTTCCTTAGCCGTCCATTGTATAATTTAGCCATGGACATTTTGAGAAGAGGGAGAGAGATGGGGGTGAACCCAGTGGTGGGTTCCTACACGTACAGTCAGATACGCAGAACCTGTAGAAAAAAATTGAATTGTTTTCTTTTTTTCCCCTTCTGGGCTCTCAGTTTGTTTTTCCTATTGCAGTAAATGAGGTTGAAATGTGTATAATTTTAAAAAAGCTGTGTTTGTTTGTGTGTACATACACATGCAGTTTCTATAGTAGTAAAAGTAATGTCCATTTTTGTGTGCCTGTGTGTAATATGTATGTACACATATGGCATATATACATAGAATTAAACAGTATATTTTGAATGTTCAGTAATAGTAAATAGGGAAATTCTATCTCTTTGATGCAAGGAGGGGCCAGGCACCCTAACCCTAACCCTTGATGTGAGTGATATCAAGTTGGCCACCTTTAAGCCAGTCACATGACCTTTAAGCCACCCCCCCGGTTACATGATCAGCAAGCCACTCCCACCTGGTCACATGGCCGGCAAACCACACCCACAAAGTAAGCCCAAAATTGTTTTAGGTCCAAATAAAAGCAGGGACAGGGTTTTTTTTCCTTAGGCAGATCCAAGTCATCATGGAGACAAAAACCTCCAAATATGTGCCAGGCAGCATGTATGTATTTGTTTAGCAATGCCAGATCTTCCCTGTAGCATCCATTGAAAAGATAAAATGGGGAACAAGTTTAATAAGAAGAGCGCCTGCGATCAGAGAAATATCTAACAACTATTAAACATGCACAAGCATGCTTTTGGCCTGACTGCAAAGTGGCAATTACGTTTTTTGTAGGTTTACAATGTGGTAGAGGCCAAATGAAAATGGCAAGCTGAAACATCCTGCTTGTTATTTTTCCCGAGGAGACAGAATTATCTTTTTCTAATTGATATGAAAAAAATGAAATGGCAGAGAAAGTTCTTCGGCATACGAAAGTTTAGGAAACCTCCTATAAAAAGAAGGGACAAAAGGAGAGATGAAAATGGAAAAGGAGAGGGAGGGAGCGATGAAGGAAGGGAAGGGAAGAAGGGAAGGAAGGAAGAAAGGAAGGGAAGGAAAGAAGGGAAGGAAGGAGGGGAGGGGAGGGAGGGAGGGGAAAGAATGGGAGGGATGAAAGAAAGAAAAAAGAAGGGAGGAAAAAGAAATGGGAAGCGAGGAAGGGAGAGGAAAGAGATGAGAAGGAGGGAGGGAAGGAAGAAAGGAAGGAAGGAAGGAAGAAAGGAAAAGGAAGGGAAGGAAGGAGGGAAGGGAAGGAGAGAAGGGAGGGAGGAAGGAGGGAGGGAGGAAAGGAAGGAAGGCTTTCTTCTATTGAAGTAAGGTACACCTAGATGTGCTCATACCTATATCATTCTGAGACCTGAAACCGTCCAAGCACAGGGTCTGCCGCACACCTGGTAAACCAAAGATGGCCCACCACCCAAGAGACAGAATGCTGAGCTGGAAAAGGATCCTTGCAGGGGGGGTTGGATGCACGGAGGTGAGACTGGCCATGGCTCCTCTATGGCCCCAGGAGGTTTAAGGGGACTCAAAAGCTGCTTCAGAAGACCGGCCATAGATCTTGGTGGCTCATTCTCAATAGGTCACCTGTCTCTTGGGATGAAACTCAGGTGGCCATATCTGGGTCACGCATACTTCCCTTTGCTTGCACTCCAGTTTCATTAATACCAAGGGAAACTTACACCAACTACATATTTAAATCAGAGGTCGTATATTACGGAAGTGCCAGCTAAATAGCCGGCATGTCTTCTCCTTTTCTCATTTCTTTCTCAATCTTCTTTTTTCTTCCCTCTATACTTCCCCTTTCTAGTATATCTTTCCTATCCTCTCCCTTTCTTCCTTCTCTCTTTTCTTCTATTTCTGTCCTAATATAACATGTATGACTGATATGCCATGTATTACATTTATCTCTGTTTCATTTTTAAAATATATATATTTAATAAAGATATGTTTAAAACCTGGCAGACCCACCTTTTCACCCACAATTAAATGATCAGATCAATGGGTTTGTTACAGGTAGACCTGGCATTTAAAACCATCGGCTTCAAATTCTCCAACAATCTGTAATCCAGCCTGCAAGTTGAGGAACAGGGGCTGGAGGAAGGATTTCCATACAGTTGGTTTATTGATGTATTTCTGTTTAATTTGGGCTCTTGTTTTAAAGAATGGTTTTATTGAATTTTGGGATATGTAAAGCAAACACAGAATTTTTGCCTTTGTGTATAATTGCAGGTTTTCTTATTTTATTACTGGGTCTTCT